>NW_024080772.1:2031779-2102221 GCF_003009895.1 Hyaena hyaena | reverse complement strand
ATGGCCAGATTTCATTGTTTCTCATTGCCATGTAGTATTCCATGGTATAGATAAACCACATCTTCTTGATCCATTCGTCTGTTGATGGACACTTAGGCTCTTTCCATGTTTTAGCTATTGTGGAGAGTGCTGCTATGAACATTGGGGTACATGTGCTCCTATGCCTCAGCATTTCTGTACAGGATAGGGTTTCTGAACAATCTAACACTTACCCAAACTCAAGGGCTTAATTTTAGGTCCTAGTTATCAGACTGGTCCTGTGAGCTCCTGCCTCAAACTCCCTCTCCAGGCCTTGTCATTAAAATACAGGACCAATTCCAGTTTGCATTTAGAAAACAACAACACAGAGAATGAAAGCAGTATTTCCATTCTCCCAGGATTTGGGATGGAGTTTCCAGACTCTATTCCAGTTTCTCCCTTCCCCATGAGCCCTGTGTCAGCAAGAAGGCCACACTTCTCTCCTGTGGGCTGTTTTGTTTCCAGAATGCTTAGGTACACATCCTGTCTTCTCCTCCAGATACAGTTCTTGTCATCTCTGAAAAGTGCAAACAACATAAGGTCAGGGACTGCATGGGAAGTATTGCTGTGTCTTTGCCTCAGTGGCCAGTGTCTGTCCAAACAGACAGGGCCTGATAAATGCTTGTTGAGTAAATGTTGGACTTGAGTCTGCACTCGAGATGGGGGAGGGGCAGAACTGCACAATGACCATTACCCTGCAGCTCACTCTGCAGAGACCCCCATATTCACCCAGGCCCATACTTCCCATACCCTGTTCACACCCTTCTCTGCCTAAGAGGCAAGGAAATGGGTCAGGATAGGCATTTAAGCTATCATGGCCAAAACCTTGGCAGACCCTAATGCCAGTCTTCTCAGAAATTGTTCCAATTTGGAAAGAAAGAAGTAAGAAGACAGAAGAAAAGAGACTCCATCTTGATTTGGGAGTCCAGGGGCTAGGGTCCCTGCCTGTCCCTCACTGCCCTGGTCATCTATGAGGATCATCATTTTCCAAAGCTCTGGCTCTTTGTCCAAATGACTCCCACCCCTGGGCCTGCAACCTCTAGACCTTGAGAGGCCCCGGGGCCACATTTCACCTTCCCAGTTCCACTCTCCTCCTCTAGTGCTCTGACAGCAAAAAATGGTGAGCAGAGCCTGTTGGGAAGTGGGCACAGGAAAGTAGTCTTCTCAGGGGTTCTCTTGGCCCTGGAGCTGTGGATGAATCCCACCAGGTAAGATGCTTCCTCTGAGCTGCTGCTGTGCACAGGCTCTGCTCCACACCGTTCTTGCTGGAACCGCAGGGTAAGGCCTTAGAGCTGTGCGGAAGAACCTGACCTTGGGAAAAGAGACACCATATGTTCCCCAATACCGATTCATCTCTTAACCTTAGCCTTGACACTTCTTTCTCTCTGCCTGAGACATAAGGAAACTAAGATTGAAAGGGCATTTATGCTGTCACTGAGCAGAACATGACAGAGCTAACCACTGCTGGGCCGGGGGTGCAGGCCTGCCATTCAGCCTCTTTGACTTGGCGCCACTGGGCAGCAGGACGGCATAAATAGCCCCAAACCACATCAGGGCCTGTATTTGTTCAAGCTGAACCAAACTGTCATACGGATGGCAACTTTCCCCTCCACATCTGTTTAGCATAATTTGAAAATCACAGCCTTTGCACCTCCGCGATCGGCACCACATGTTGTTCATCTTCCTTATTATCCCAAATTAAAGTGTTGCCTGGTGTCTGGATTTTCTGCATTGACTGTAATAATGGAGCTCTAATCTGACTCCCAATCAAACTCGGGGAGAAAGTGTATTGAATCAGAGGGGAATTATGTAAACCTGATCTCCACGTGGCTGCAGCAAAGGAGGCCCCCAGTGTGGCTGGGTCTGAAATCCCAGGCTTTGCTTGTAATGATGTTCAGATGCTAGCGCTGGCCTTGGTTTGGCTCCTGTGCATGACAGAGAGAGGGAGAGCGAGAGAGGACACCGAAGCGAGTGCATCTGGGCTTCATTAGTTGCAATGTAATTTACAAAAGGCAGCTTTTCAGATGTTGGGATAATCAGCAGGCTGTTATCGAGGTAGCGCACGGTAATCATGGGTTGACATGAGCAATCCATGCTCAGTGAGATAAATGGGTTTGACTGGCAGGGCAGCGCTTGGACTTTAATAAAAAACAAATTGAATTTTTTTTCCTGTGGCTTAATATGAGAATCATCTGGACATACGCATAAAACCCACACAGTAGCAAAAACCCCTGGCAAAAAGAAAATGCCACGGCGCTGGGTCTTAGAGCCAATTTCTGTGTTATAAATTCTGTGGATGTTTGGGCAGTGGTTGGAACGGAGAGGTGGGTGGGGTGAGGAGGAGAAAGCAATGTGGGGACCTCCAGCCCAATCCCGGCATAAATCACATAATAATGGACAAGTAATTTAATACCGTTCTGAAGCCTCACAGTGAATCATTGCTTTTTCCTACAATGAGTCTGGGTTCTGGTGAGTGAAGAACTTGAAACTGTTGACTCCTAGAATTATACCCTCTTTGAGGGCAATATATCCATGTGCCTTGCTTATCCAAGACTGAAGACTTGGCTGAGGGGTCTGTTAACCTTTCCTCTGCATAGCCAGTATCCACAGCACATGGAACTGCCTTCAGTCTGGCATACACACTGTCTCCACACCCCTAAAAACTCTGTAGGGGCACACCCATCACTTGGAGCAGCTGTTTCTTAGTCTGAGTAGCTGGCTATATGCATAGTGTTTCAAGTCTAGCATGTAGCAGGTGCTCTTGGACAAGCCTCAGGATGCCTCACATATGCTGAGTTAATTTGTAGGGAACAGAGGAAACAAGCAAAATATCAGCAAAGAGCACAGAGGTCATTGCCAAGGATGCAGGGACTGGTGGGCTTTTGGAACTTCTTTTGCATATAGCAGTATAGGTAATCATCAAAGCTGGGGACATCTATCATGTCACTCCCACATGGACCAGAATGTCACCTTTTTGAAGGTCAGTCAGATTAAATAAGCCATGGGAATCTTTAAGGCGCCTACCTAAAACTTGTGAGGACAGAAAGGAAGAACGGAGACCTGTTTTTTATACAAAGTTGATTGAAAACACAGACACTGGTGCAAGGTTGAGGTCATCAGTAAAGATTAGAGACAGCCTAGAAGTCTCAAGCTGGAAGGATCTTGAAAATAATCCATATGTAGACTAGGAGATGCAAAGATAAAATTACTTGGGGCGCCTGGGTGGCTTAGTTGGTTGAGCGTCCGACTTTCGCTTAGGTCATGATCTTGTGGTTCGTGGGTTCGAGCCCCGCGTCGGGCTCTGTGCTGACTGCCAGCTCAGAGCCTGGAGCCTGTTTCAGTCTGTGACTCCCTCTCTCTCTGACCCTGCCCTGCTCACGCTGTCTCTCTCTCTCCTAGAAATAAGTAAAAAAATAATAAAGATAAAATTACTTGCCCTGGGTCATGTAGCAAATTGGCTACAGAGACAAGACTAGACCCTTGGGCTCTGGGCTCTCTGGTGCTGCCTCAGTCCTGTGGACCCATTCAGCAGGGCCACACACAGATGCCGAGGAACCCTGCAGACGGCTGCTGCTTCCCCAAAACTGTGCAGTCAGCACGGCTTATGCTGCCTCCACTTCCTGCATTCAGCTGGCCAGGGCACCCTTCCTGGCATTACCAGCCACAAAATCACAGAGATAGCACAACGACTGCTTGAAGGCCAGGTTGGAGGGAAGAGCTCAACTAACCAAGCCCGGGTCTGTATTAACAAGCTAGGTAACCTTGGACATCTCCATTTTCTGGACTTTAGCTCCTTTGACTCTCAAATATGGCTATGGGATAAAGCATCTCTGGGGTTTTTGTGGCAGGTTTTGCTTGGTTGAGATGAGACCCTTTTATTCCAGGTGAACCCTTCATTGGCCACACACCCCAGCCTTAGGAAAGAGATGAAGAGGAGTGGCTCTGGTCAAAGGTGGGGAAGAACATGAGCCTCTGTGTCTCCTCTGCACCCCTTCGCAGGCCCAGCACTCTGCGGAGCATGCTTAGAGGAACATCAGCAGGCGCTGTCTCAAAGGCCTGTTCAGCTGCAGCGTTTTATGATTCTATTAATAGCCTGGACTCAGGTGTCTGAACAGAGACCATATTAATCCAGGGCACTACTCCCCGTGACCCCTCCCTGAGCTGTTGCAGATCAAGATCTCCTCTTGCTCATCTTTGCCCCCTGGGGGAAGAGCCCATGCAGCTGGGAAGAAGCCCTGGGTAGCAGGCAGCAAGGGGGTGCCATCCTGGTTTGCCCACGTGCCTGCTACCCAGGGCTTCCTCCCAGCTTTCTCCCAATCCAGAGAGCAGCATGGTTTCCAGAATTGAAGACCTTGTCCTGCAAGAAGAGAAGTCTTGGATGTCTTGAGAATTAGGTTAGAGTGTTCATTTACATTGTTGGAAAAAGATTCATCAGCTGCTGATTCGCGTGAGAACTGGGGCAGAGCTTCCCCAAGCACATGGTTTGCTCTTGGATGAGTGTTTTAAGACATCAGGGAGACAGGGAGGTTGTGAAGAGCGCTTCTGTATTTGCAGAGCTAGGGGGAGGGCCAGGACAACGGGCCTGTGTTCGGCAGGGATGCACAAGGCTATGGCACCCCCACAGACTGGGCCCTTGACTCCTTTCTCTACCTGCACTAATCCTTCATCATCTGAGCCCCAAATCTGCTCTGGTGGATTTACCAACCCTCCCTTGCACCTATGTATTATTATCGATGTTATATAAGGCAATTAGGCATACTTCCAACCCTGGACTGCTCGCCAAACCCCTTCTTGCCTTTTTTCACACCTCAGGAAAGGAAGCATGATTTATTTCAGTGACTGCAGGGTACTGGCACAGGGCATGTGCGTACTGCTACAAATGTCATCTGCTTTAAGATCCCCTTAGAGGGATATCTTTATTTCCAAGTGAGGAAACTAAGGCTCAAGGGGTAAAACAGCTCCAAGAGAATAAAGGTGGGCCCAGATTTGAACCTAAACATCACAGTGTATTTTATGAACTTCCAGTACCATGGTAAAAAAGAACGTGGTCTTGGGCTCCTGAGGGGTGAGAGGGGGCCGACGGGCTCTTAGGAAGTCCTTCTAAGGACTCCAAGTAGAGGCTGTCAGGGGCATCTGCAATCAGCAGTGAGCTTCTCTGAGGACACTGGGAAGGCAGAGAAATCTGAACCAGGAGGCAGCAAGGGCTGGGTCCGTTTCCTGGGCAAATGCTGACAGAGCCAAGTACCTGCTGAGGATGGCTGCCCATCCCTCACCAAATTGGTATTGAATTGAGAGGGGAAACTTCCAAGCTAGTCAGAGGATACTGCAGGGGATGTTAAGAAGGAAGCTGAGGGAATGAAGAGCATTTCCCAGACTGGGGTCTTTAGCCCTGGCCCTGGAGGAGGCAGAAAAGAGGGACTTGGAGTTTCTCTCCTGTTCTGAGACTTGAAAGGGCAGGTGAGTTTGGGGCAAAGAACACTTGTAAACTGGGCCATTTCTGAGTGTACAGCGATTATTTGGGGATATATAAGCAACCTCTACTTTTTTCCAGCACATCCTATTTCTCTGTTTCATCCGCTTCTGAGTCTCTTAAATGTACTTCTGTTTTGAGCAGCAAATTGGTACTCAGTCACTGACCCTACACCCCTGCACATCTACCATTGAATAGAAAAGGGGTACATTTTAAGCCCTCCATTACCTGCTTTTGCCTGGAATTTCTCCTTATTCCATCTCAGCAGTGAGATATGCGGGAGCCCAGAGGCAGACTCTTGAGTGGGGAGGCTGGAAAGATGTACACTGTGTTCTCGTGTAAAAGCATTTCTCCTGTGATACCTTTTGGTTGTCAGGGCATGCCTTTCAGAACATCAACCACGTCCCTGACACAAAGGCCCCCGAACCCGTCTGGGTTGTGTGTTTGGTGAGCCCGGTGCTAGGCAGACTTGGCCAACAGAAACACCATCCAGGGGCCACAGCACTGCAGAAGAACAATCTTCTGCCCAGAAACTTCCCAGAAGGCTGGGAACTCACTTATCTGCTGGCAAAATTGCCAACTTGGGGATTCAGTGCTGCTTCTCTGCAAAAACAGGCGTCGAATTACCCCGCACTTAACAAATGGTTGCCCTGCTCTCCTAAAGCTACCAACACAAATTGAATTGTATTTTTTCATTGGTGTATACGGTGGGTGTGCTCTAGAGCCAGCACTAATTTCCCCCAAGCAAGATAAATGCATAGACCTGAGCCTTCCTGCTTACATTCTGTCTCATCCTAGCAAATTAAAATGTCACAGAGTGACAGCGATCCTGGAGGAGACCCGGTCACATGGGGGTGGTGCATTGGGGGTGGGGAGGCTATCATTTGATTTCTCACCTCACCTGCCACTTAGGTAACTAAGGAGAATGAAAACTGATGACAACCTGGTTGAAACACTCACAACATGCCATAAAATAAGAGTCAGCAGAAGGCACTGTCGATAGAATCTCGCAAGAAGCCAAAAGCTATTATTTGGGCAGTTTTATTCTAAAGAGTTATTTTTACATGACTGGTATCTTCTCATGGATTTTCAGTCTTATAACCAACCGCAATCAATTTGACTTAATTGAGTTCTATAAAAATTTTCACCTAGAGTGGCCATTTCATGAATCAGAGTTCATCAGCCAGCAAAGGTCACATGACCAGAAGCAGAGTTTGATTTCCAGAAACTCTCGGAGCATTGCAGCAGGAAACCGAATTGTGTTTGCAGCTGAACTGCCACCGGTCATGGCAACCTAGACTCCCCAAAGTGGTGGAAGAACGGATGTTACTAATGTAGGAAGGGCACTACAGCAAGCTCACTTTTGACCCGAAGGTGTCCTTTCTGGAAAGGGGTGTGTAAGTCCATGCCCATCCCATTTTCCAGAGCAGAAGACGCAGGCCCATAAGGAGCTCCTGAGGACCTTGGTCATCGCTGACAGAGGAATCCAGGACTAGCCCCTCTCCTCGCCAGTGAAATGGTAGGAGCACCAGCCCCCTCAGGAAGCACTGGCCCCAAAGCAATTCTAGAGAACTTTTACCTTTTCCAGCCCACGTGCCCAGGGTTCAGGCTTTTCTCACCAAATTGTCATTAACAAGGGTCTGCTAAGGGCTGCTTCAAATGAGAAGCAGTCAGGAGATGTAGTTTGGAGGCTGAAATATGAGACTTTCTGGGACAGTTCAGTGGTTTATAGGGCCAGCAGGACCAACCATATGCAATCAAAGCTGTCCCAGAGAATTCAAGATAAATGGTAGCCAACCCACGGGGGCCTACAATCAGCAGCAGAGAACACCCACAAAGGCAGGCAGGTCGAAGCCCATTGCAGTGAGGCTTAACCCCCTCATGCACAGTTCAGTTTAGAAAGAGCCTTCGTGTTCACATCTCACAGAACATGTTGAGGTGGATGGGGAGAGACGTCACATCCCGCTTCATGGGTAAGGAGGCCAAGGCTCAGGGAGATGGAGTGGCCAGAGCAAATCTCGGAGCGCAGCTGGATCCAGTCGCAGGTCTCCCAATGCTGTAGCCAGGGTCCAGCCAGTGCCCCGCACTCCCTCTGCAAACAAGGACTGAAACTGGGGCTTGCTCTCTCTGCTCCAGCAGCAAGGGATGCTGCCAGAAACAGTTTCAAATGGAAGGTTCTGGCCAAGGACCCTCCTCCCTTGAGGTCTTTGCATTTGGTGCTCCCAACAGCTGGAAATTCTCTCCCCTCTACATCCAGGTCTCCTCCTGTACATCCTTCTGGTCTCTGCTCAAATCTCAGCGCCAGTCTTTTCTTGCCTCACCCATGCCCATCATATTTATCCTCCTTATTCTCTTAAAGTTTTCTCCATAGCACCTCTCACTTTTGATTTGTCCGTGGCCTGTCTCCTTCCTCTGAGTCCAGCTGTGAGACTTTGTCATCCTTCTTGCTCCCTCCCAGTGTCCAGATCGGAAGTTGGCTGCGACTGTAAAGGGCAGATAATGAATAGTTTACGCTTTGGGGGCCATACATTCACTGTGGCAACTACTCAACTCTGCCACTGTAGTGTGAAAGCAGCCATAGACAACATGTATATGAATGGAGATGGCTGTGTTCCAAGAAAATTTTATTTATGGATGGTGAAGTTTGAATTTGATGTAATTTTTACATCGTGAAATATTCTTCTTACTCTTGTCCCCAAGTATTTAAAAATGTGAAAAACATTGCTACTCGTGGGCCATACAAATCAGATGTTAGGTTGGATTTGGTCTTCCGGCCATAGTTTGCTGACCTCTGGTCTAGATCACTGGCTGGCCCAGAGTAAGTAAGCAGGAAGTCATTGTTGAATGGGTGACTAGACAAATATGTAACTCAGTTATATCACACAGTTGCGTCAAGCAGCTGTAATCAGCCATCAGGTGTTTATGAAGCAGTTCAGGCACGCTGGGAATCAGACAGGGCCCCCCACATGAAGAGAGCCCACAGTCCTCTTTTCATAGGAGGGAGTCATAGGAACTCTTCATCAGGACCAGAGGAAGGCAGGGAGTCATCTCATCTTCCCCAAAGTTTACCCAGAGATTGGGTCACCTTAGTAAAAACCTCTTTGAACCTACAGAGACACAGGCTGATGAGCCCAGAAGACAGGGCCTGAGGGGAGCAGTGTCACTCGGGGGCCTAGTTTTTCAGACAGAAGAACGGCAAAACACTTGTCCCCAGAGGCACACACACTCACGGTGCTGTGTTATCTGGGGTTCTGTGAAGGAAAGCCCTGGACACTGTGGGAAAGAGGAGAAGAAGCCCCTCCCACAGCCTGGGGAAGCAGGGTGGATCAGGGGTGCTCCCTCAGCATGAAATATTTGAGAGAAGCCTTCATTCATACATTCAGCTGCCATGTTTTGAGAGACATGGGGATAAGAGCTGAAGATAAAGACATCCGTGGGCTTTGCCTTTGGAGAATCACAGTTGCAGGAGTTAATGGACCTTCACCATTATCTTATTAAATTGTTGGCAGGTGTTATGGAGAAAAAGTAGAAGATGCTATGAGAATATAATAGGCACCCAGGCGAGGTGCCAAGGAGGGTATGTGTTTGTCTGGCAGATAAGGTGGAGAGGTGCGTGCCAGGCATGGACAGCATGTGCAGAGGCCAAAGGCCCAGTGGCATGAACGAGCCATGGGCATGGCTGAACTGTGAGATGTATGCTGGGGGGGTGGGGGGGAGGGACCTTCCCGTGAGGCAGCGTCCAGCAACCCCAGGCCTCAAGTGCTGGGCCAAGGTATTTGGGTTCCATTCTGAGATCTGAAACTTTCCAGTGAATGGTAGCCAACCACCTCTCTGGATGGTCTAAAATCTCGATTTCTCCATCAAGAGCTCAAGACCTCTCATCAAATCCACCTCACAAAATCATTCCCAAGAAAAATCCACATCTGTACTTAGGGCTTAACAAACCCCACATGGCTTTCAGTGACACCTTCTGAGATATTCTAAACAAAGTACCACGATTTGTAAATGATACTCTAAACACAGGCCTGTTTTTCTTTAAAATGGGATGCGACGCTAACCACTTTACAGGATGAAAAGTTCAGAGTTTTCTCCAGCAGAGGTAAGGATGAGATTTTTTTTCCCCTCATGTTAGTTCTTAATCTTTTATCACTCATTCTGGTAAGGTCCAGCACATTCTTCAGCTGGAGTTTCTCTGTGTTTGCTGGTGTTCTAGTTTATAAACCACCTTTGTGCATGACTGAGCCTGAGTGTGTGACTCTGTGTGGCACCACGTAGGACCCCTCTGCTCCCCCTGCAGAGTATTCCTTTCCATCTTTTACCCTGAGGGGGAAGAGAACATGTGATGCTCTCTTCGTGCACTCCCCGCTGGGCCTGTCAACTCTCTGTGTTCCTCTTTTGTGTGTGTGTGTGTGTGTGTGTGTGTGTGTGTGTGTGTGTGTGTTTATTTTGAAAGAGACAGACCAAGAGGGAGAGAAAGAATCCCAAGCAGGCCCCATACTGTCAGTACAGAGCCTGATGCGGGGCTCTATTTCGCAAACCATGAGATCATGACCAGAGCCAAAACCAAGAGTTAGATGCTTAATTGACTGAGCCACTCGGGTGCCCCTCTGTGTTCCTCTTTTCTATTTTTCTCTCCTCCAGCTGTCCCTTTCCCCTCTGTTTTTCCCTGTACCCTCTCCCTGAGTCTCTGCTCCATAATTATCCATATTATAAGCTGAGGACTTTATTATTTTGTTATCAGCCTTTGAAAAGACTTTGTTTTCTGCATCTAGTTTAAAAGGCTGATGAGAGAAAGCATGTACACACACACACACACACACACACACACACACACCCTCTGTCAGAAACAGGTAAATGCAAGTTTTTCTTTGTTGATGAACCCTCATTGGATGAAATGTTTGCCATCTGCTCCCCACACAAGGATGCCCTGTGCCAGGAGACTCTGTTCTCATCAAAGTCACTCCCAAGCAGCCAGCTTTCCTGTTGAGAGAGTGACAAGTCCAGAAGAGAGAAGAGATAAGCTTGTCGGAGGCCCTGAGGATCTGTACTCTGCAGTTGGAGTTGACTAGCTTCTGATAAAGCACTTTCTGCGAGGACTCAGCCTCAGAGCCCGCTCGGCTGATACCGTTGCCGTCTCCTGGGAGACCCTTTGGTCTGCATTGGGTGACCCACCAGGCCCTTTCAGCCCAGAGCCCTTGCCCAAACACAGACACCTTCTGCTCAGATGTTTCCTTCTTGTCACACAACGCTCCCCGGATTTTCACGTCCCTCAGCACCGGCAGAGCAAACTGGTCCTAACGACTCAGGCGGTGTGCCGTGCATGGACAACTGCACATGCACACATCGGCCCCTTTCTTGGACTGTCCCCTTCCAGACGCAGGATCTCGCAATAGCTTGAGAATCGATCTCCATCATTTATCTCCTCTTTCTTTTCAGAAATCAGTTAGACTCGTACGTTTTACTAGTTGCTTCCTTGATATAAGGAGTTTAATTGTGCAGCTCTTAGCATGCCCTAGGGAATCTAATGAGAAATAAATAATCCTAAATAGACTCCCTTAGGGATGAAGGATAAACTCTTTACCAGAGGCTCTTGTTCAGGAGTTTTGTTAATTGTTCCAACAGTGGTAGGCTACTCCCCAATTAAGGAGGAGGTTCCTTAAGAGCCGAGATCGTTTTTTTTTATCCTCCTTGGGTACTCCTTAAGTCCTCCGCCCCAGGGCAGAGGAAGGATTCCATGCTGCTCGCAGGAGCCCTTCTGCGCTTCCTTGATTAAACACGCATTGGCTAAGGAACTGTCAGTTTCTTGTTGCTTCTGTGTCCTCCTCTGTAAAAGGAGACACTGTCTCTTGACCTCGCTTGGGGAAAGGAAAGGGAAAAGAAGTCACACTTACTGAGCATGAGGGACACCCTGTGTTAAGTACTTTCCCGTCTGTTATTACTCCTACTCTCTACAAAATACATTTTTGTATCCATCCCATTTTATAGACAAGGAAACTGAGACTCAGTAATGAGGCGAAGTGATTTCCCCAATGCCATTACTAAGTGATCAACATGAGATTAAGTGACTTAGGGTGAGGACTGGGATGGCAGGTGTTAAGGGCTCAGTGGGCTGTAATGGCTGTAGAGCCGCTGCTGTGATTACAAAGCTGGGATATTTGACTTTCAAGCTCAGGCTCTAAGGATGAATGAGAGGAAACAGGAGAAATCCATTGAGCTAGGATGAGGAGCCTTACACATTGGATGAAGTTTAAGTAGTTTCGCCCATACAAGGTGCAATTGAACACCCAGTGTCCAGAGGGCTAGCCAGGGGGCGCTTGGCTGGAAGTCCTCTGAGCGCTCAGCTGCTGGCATCCTCCCTTGGACAGAAAGAGGGGCGCTGCCTGCCAAAGGCCCATGCTATAGTCTCTCTACAAAGACTCATCCTCCCCACCCCGCAGCATAGCAAGAAGTGGAGAGACTCAGCGTAGCTGGAAAGTGCTCTGTCGTCCTCTCCTGCAGACTGCACACTAGAGCCAGATGGACGACATGTCACTCCCCATGGCCACACTGGTGCCAGGCAATTCCTTTTCCCACCCAGGCCTGCCGGAAAGAACACGTTGGCAACACAAACCAATTTTAGGACCCAGAAGGAAAGAACTTCCCACCGGTTCAAGTCATTTCTCACCCCTCCCTACCATCCTTGCCGACTACGGGCCCAGCCTGCATCTTTCTTTCTTCAGTGAGCTAGTAGAGCAGGGGAGGTAGGGAGACCATTTAGCACCCAGGTACACAGGGCTGTGCTATGCTCAGGAAACACTGGGCCTTCACTCAAGCCTTCACTCGAAAGGCCTACCCTACACATTGAGTCACCTGCCTGAAAAGCACACTACACATTCAGAATTACTGACCGAAACAGTTCTCAATTTGATTTTCTTTGCCCCTTCTCATTCCCCTGGCTAGACCCAGGCAGTAACACTTGTCGCCGCTACAAAATGTGGCAGCGGGGAAAAAAAAATGTCTCTGTGCTGTTGACAAAAGAGGAAAGTCACTCTGTTCAATCAACTGTGGGAGAGACTGAATTATTTATACCGCCTTTGTCAGTCACTGGGAAAGGTAATTTCATTGCTGAATTTTAAGTTTTTCATTAATTAACCACTTTTTCAGTTCAGTGCTCCGCAGCTAGGCATAAACTCACGGCAGAGCCCTTTTGGTTGGAGGAGGGGGTGGGAGGGAGGGGGACTTGGCTTTGGCCCTGCTGCTCCCAGTGACATATGGATGTTTTTGTGTTTTTGTTTTTCTGCAATTTCTTTGGCACTGTGCTGGTGCAGATATTGGATGTTTCATTTAAGACTCCGAATCTCACCCAAACCGTCTGCAATTTAATATGTCACAATATATACGTGGGTAAATCATCTCCGTGTCATCTTTCTCAACGTTCTGTTATTAAAGCCCATTTTTCATGGTAAAATATTCCTCCAAGAGATGGCATGAGGTGCACACATCTCTGCGCTTAGTATTTAACGCTAATAGGCTGAGCTTTCTCTCTGAAACTAAACTAGGAATTGAGAAAATGTAGCAGAATGAATCAGGAAAATGCTTTCCTGGAAATGGAATGAGATTTTGCCTAGAAAGGGGATAGAGAAGAAAGCTGACATTTTACCTGAACTCCCCAGATAATTGCTTCATCTTTTCCACTTCGCTCAGAAAGTAGAAACCTGGCTAGACTTGCCTAGGGGACAGCAAGTGACTTGTTTCAGGGAGTCTGTGCAGTGTACTTGGCAAGGGAGAAGAGTGCAAAGTTTTCAGAACTTGACTTCCAATGTAGTAGTAAGTTGATGTTGTGTGATGGCAAAACTTCTGTCTGAAGACATCTTTTTTGGCTAAGAGTCTTTGAAATGTCACTCATGCTAGAAACAGAGAGCAGGTCAGAGGAGGATACTCAGGTACCTACTATGTGCCAGGTATAGGACAGGTGCTGGGCAGGTGGAAAAGAACATGGGCTTGACCCCAGTCCATTTATGAATGACTGTACTGAGATGGAAAACGCAAGTGGGTCCTACTTTTTGGCTCTCAGCAAGGCCAGAGTTTCTGGGTCCTGGTCCTGTGATGCCACTGTATCAATAAGCCATAGGTAATCCATCTGTCAGCAAGGCTGTGTTGAGTAGCTAGTGAGTCCTGACTGCTGAGAGAATGCAGAAGGCAGATAACCAAGCAGTGCTAGTTTCTAGCTTCTGTTGTCGGCTGTAGAGCTGATGGCTTTCCTTAATGACCCCTCCTGCACTGTGACTTCTTCATTTACGTAAAGCACCACCAAGAGTTCTTTACATCTTAAAAAATATCACTTCTATAATTTGTCTTGATTCAGATAACATGTTCATTGTGAAAATTTGAGAAAGTAAAGATCAGCATAAAAATACAGAAAAATTACTCATAATGTGATGACTTCAAGATGATCACATTTAACATTTAGGTGCATATCTTCCTAGTTCTTTTTTTTCTGTGAATATATTTACATACATAGTTCATATATCATAGCACAATTTAGTTTTGTGACTTTTATTACGTAGAAATATATCATGATCATCTTTCAGGTTATTCCTAATTGCTCTCCTCCAATCTTATCTCCTATTCCCATTGTATGTATAAATTATTTCACTTAACCGTTCTCCTTCCTCCGTTATTTCTATCTTTGTTGTTTATTTTTTTATTATTATCAACATTTCTTAGAATATTTTGGAAACTAAATTTTTTCTCACTTCCGTATCATTTCTGTTAAACAGATTTTTAGTTTTGAATTGATGAGGTTAAGGTTTTTTAAGTTTCTTACCAAATTTTCCATATGAAATCTTCAACTAATTTACGTTCCTATCAGCAGGGTATATGACAACTGGTTTTCTACATTCTTGTTTTGGTTTCTTGCTAGGGCTAACTTCCTAACAACATATGAGTGTTTTGGGTTACCCTGACACTACATATCATCAAAGTTCCATGCGGACCCAAGACAGGACACCCAGAGCCTCTTCTTTCTTGTATTGGGTTATAACGAGTTGATTTTGCTACTAACTACTGATTTTTTCAATATAATGAGGCAAGCTAGCAGTGCTTCCTTGATGCTCTAGTGAGTTCTGTAAAAACCCAAGGTATCTGGACTAAGCATGATGTGGCCACAAATCACATAGACTGATGACTAATTAGGATTCAGCCATGATGAGGGGCCACCATCAACAAGCCAGAATAAATTGATCATAAACTGATCCAGGCAAAGTGGCTCTGGCTTCAGCCTTAACCCATTTTCCTAGCCTACCTTCCTCCCTGCAAGCTTCTAACTCAAGTAAGAGCCACCAGGTTCAGCTTGCCGTAAAGGGCAGCTCCAGTATACACTCTGTAATGAGCCACACTGGAAGAGTCTGTCAAGACAGTAAAAACTGTTATGGTACTGATGCACGAAGTTTTGACTTTTGTGCCATAGTGGTCCCCATACCTACCCATGGTTTTTTCTCTTTCTTTTCCTTTTTTCCCCCCTTCCTTTCTTCTTTATCCTTTTTTTAACTGCTCTAATCCAATTTCACCAAGTATTGAACTCAAATGCGAAAGGCAATTAAAACTCTTTTAGGAGTAAATCAGAGTTTATGTTCAGAATAACAATCTGCCAGTTTTGCAAGGTGCTATGAAGTTGCCACTGTGAGATAGTGGCTGGGCCTGGGCGAGGTGAGCTGGCTGCCTTTGTCTTGCCGCTCTGCTTTTCCACTTTTCCGTGTGAGAAGCCAAGCCTGGGGAAAGGTGGCTGCTGGTGATTACAAGAGCTGGGCCACTGCCTTTGGGGATTCTCCACTGAATAATCTCGCTGAGAAGTAGATTCCCCAGGCTCCTCTCATTTGTTTTGGCTTTCTAGTTGTTTATTCAGTAACTATCAAATATTATTTTTCCATAGTTCACTTGCTTGGTGCCTGGTTTCTAACACTGCATTATTTTTCTTTGCTTCCTTTTGCTCTTCTTATTCTCCCCTGACTAACTATAAGCTTCCCTTAGGCTTGCTAAGCAGCTAACCAGGGTCTCGGGATATCTGTATCTATATATCTAGATCCATATCCATCTACCTGCCCAGCTACCTATCTTCCTGCACCTTGGTGCCCTTTGCACTCACTGTTAGGAAGCTACGTGCTAGCTAAGGCCTATGTTTAAGTCTTGGTTCCAACATTTAGGTTCTTCTTGTCCTTAGTCTTGGACCTCCTTTGCCTCAGTTTTGTCATCTGCAAGAATAGGTATACTAATCTCTCCCAGGGATTTATGTAAGGATTAAATGAGGATGTGTTCGGTCTTTCTGCCATGCACGGCCACAGCCGCACATGCCCCCAGAGGACACCGTTCACACTGTCAGCTAGAGTTCTGCAGTGCAGATGTCCCTCCCCCAGTTCCCAGCGGGCACAGGCACCTCACCGGTGATCAGTAAACGGGAACTGTGGGTATTGTTTTCTGAAAACAGCCTCAAGTCATTAGGCTGGAACATTAACCCCTAATGTTCTGGTGAATGTCCCTGGGTATATGTGGCCTACAAACCTGGGGTTCCAGTGAGAGGTTAGCCATTCTGCCTCTGGAAAGATCCGTGAATGGTAGACCTGAAGGCAGAAAGCCTTCTCGTTCCTAAGGGAAGCAAAGTGCCTTTGAGGGCTGGCTTATCACCTGTCCATTGTTCAGACAGAGCATTCTTACAGGAATGCTGCTTATACCCGTGACAGTAAAACTGGTTTCCTAGCCTGAATCCCATAAGCGTGTCTCCAAGTTGCACCTGGAACCCTTCAGTCAGCTCTTGGGGTAAGAATTTGGAACTGACTGCAGTCCTATATCTCTTCTGGGAACAATGCTTTCCAACGATTCATCCCAGTGATTCCTAAATTTACCTGCACATTAGAGTTGCTTAGAAAATTTTAAAAAGTTGTCAAAGTCCAGGTTCTGCCCAAACCAGTTTGTCACAATTTGGGGAGTAGGACACAGATACCAGTGGTTTTTTGGTTTTTGTTTTTTGTTTTCTACCAAGGGATTCCCATGGCAGACCATTTTGGAAAG
This sequence comes from Hyaena hyaena, assembly GCF_003009895.1. NCBI lineage: Eukaryota > Metazoa > Chordata > Mammalia > Carnivora > Hyaenidae > Hyaena > Hyaena hyaena. The sequence continues at coordinate 2,085,690 of NW_024080772.1, read as the reverse complement.
CTCTGTGGTTTAGCTTAAGAAGACAAGAAGGTCAAAGCTGGACAGCGGCTCAGAGACCTGCATGGTCCTTCCCTACTATTAGCTGGTCCATCATACCACCCCCTCACTTGAGTGCGGTTGCCACATGCATCATGGACACAGCATCTAATCTGTATTTTCTTGGGAAGAACTCAGAGGATGCTTTGCAAATACCATAGTCAGAGCCTTAAAAGGAAGTAACCAGAGTAAACGTTTTCAGTCCCTGCTCTCAGCAGACAGAACCCCCTCCCCTGGTCTGTCTGTAATAAAGCAAGGAGGCCAAGGAGGAACAGAAGTCTTTTCAGATCAAACCTTGGGGAAAACATGGAAAAATCAAATTATAGCAGCGCCGCGCACACACACACACACACTCACACACGCACATACACAGCAACCCGAAAGAGACAGGAAAGCTCAACCCGTCTCTGGCTCAGACTGGAGTTGAAGTGCCACCTCCCTCCTAGGGCCTCTGATTGCTCCATCATGAGAATCTCAGTGAACAGCTCTGCCATTCCAGGATTCTGCAAATATGGGGGCTTTTTATTATTTTCATTTCCTTAGAAGGAAATTGAAGAAAGAAGTGGATGGGAGAATTGGGTGATCCACCCATGTCAGGTGCCCCCTAAGATGGCCCTAGTAGTGATAGGAACTCTTGGAGGCGATGGGCACTTTGCCACAAGGTCTCTGGAGAGCTAGGAAGCAGCAGTCTGTTCCCCTTGACTAGGGGTGGGAGGTGGTGGCAGAGAGCGTTTGCTCCAGGCACAATACAGGTGTTCTCTGCTCATTCATTTTTGGTCCAGCACCCATTTGACAGTGTCTGTTCTTCTGGTGGTTTAACTTTGCTTTGATTTTGATATCAAGATAAGAGGAAGTGCCTGTCACCCCCTTGAGACTGGCCTTCTAGAGTTCAAGTTGGAATGTCTGTTCCTAGGGTTCAGAAGAAATTTCCCCTGGGAAGGTGTACAACTCCAGAGGATGGGGAAGGCAGATCCCCCTGCCCCCTGCCTGCACGTTAGAAAGAGGCTATTGGCTTTTATGTGACAAAATCATCCACTGCCCTACCTCCCCTTGTTCCCCTTTCAGTTTCTGCGATGTCTGTCTCTATATTCTCCTAATTTCATGTCATTATGGAAAGGGGATATGTTAAGTTTGAGAAATAGTTCTAAATCATGGGGAAAGACTAGATATTCCTGATTTTTTCTGGTACTTCCCTGGGCCTTCTCCCAACTCCAGCATCAACCCTCCTTCCCCCTAGAGTCCAGTGTTCTTTTCTAAATAGCATTCAGTGTTTCTCTTCCATTTTGCAATCCAGGTTACCCCACTGCAAAAAAAAGATCGAAAACATGTATATAATAAACCATATGTAAAAGCACCCTACTTAGGTATCTAGCACAGAATGAGTATTTGATAGACATAAATTAAAATTGAAATGAATTGTCTTTGGAGACAGATGTGGGTAATTAAGCTAGCTAAGAAGCAGATACCTTCTACCATGTTCTCGGCCCTGTGATAGCACAGAGGAGTCAAATGTGGCTACTGCTTTTTGAGAGGCTATGCTTTTATGAGCAAAGCCATATAAGGCCCAGCCTTTCAATTCACAGCATGGAATTTAAATGGCCTCTCTGGGCAGGGGAAGTGATTTGCATTTGATCTGGACTTATCTTTGGGAACCAAGTCATTTTCCCAAATAGAATGCACCCTACCCAGGATGCAGTCCTTTCAGATCTGCTAAGCCTTTTGGTGAATATTGTCACTTTGTTCATGTCCCCACACTTTAGTGGCTGGAGCACTTGTTGGAAGATTAATAGTTAAGAGAAATAAGTTGAAACAATGAGAATTCCTTTCTCTGCCTATAAGTCCTCCATTGTCATAAACTGAATTGATGTTCACTCAGATGAGTATTTCATGACATGCTGTACTCAAATATTAAAGTTTTATGGGTGAAAAATTTTAGGAATCTCGCTTCCCTTCCCTCCCTGCTTTTTTTCTGTGCAATTGTTCTGCTGTTTAGCCAGTGTGGTGTGGTGGTCGCATTACCAGGAGTTTAATGGACTTATCAAGGAATGTAATTGTCCTGCTATACTCAGCCCTGGGCAGACACCATCTGGAGGATGAGCATCCGGAGTCTCCACATTTTAAAGGGGAAATTGACAAACTGGTGCTGAGAAGTGGTTACAGGCATGGAGAGGGGGCCATGCTGGGAACAGATCAATGAATGGGGATTGTATGGTATGGAAGAAAGAGAGCCTAGCAGTCCTGATCATTGTTTTCAAATAGTGGAAAGACCACCGTGTAGGGAAAGGGTAGGCTTGATCATCTTGTCCAGGCAGCAGGATAAGACTGTAAGTGGGCATTAGAGAGCAGCAGATTTCAGCTTGGACTAGGAAAGACACAGCACACAACTAAAACTTGGTTCACACAGAAGGAGCTGTCTCATAAGCTCCAGGCAGCGTCCTACTCGAAGGCTGTCCAGCAGAAGCTGCATGGCCACTAGAGAGAGCAGAGGGAGATTCCTGCCTGGCAAGGAGGAGGATTGGGAAGTTTGAGGGGCCTGTGGGAGCCTGTGGTTCCTCCTTGTCCATCTCTTCTTCCTCCTCTTTCTATGAATCCAAAACTCTATTATTAAGTGCTTGCCGATCAAGGCCCTGAATTGGCGATGTTCAGGCTGGCCTATCTTAGAGTCATTTTGAAAACCTTTCAAGATATCATACCAAGACCCAACCCCAGGCTAGTTCAAACAAACAAACAAACAAATCTAGGGATAGGGCCCAAGCATCGACATATTTTTTAAGTTCCCTGGGTAATCTTAATGGGAAGCCTGAGCTGGAGAACCAGTGGCCCAGAAAAGGAGAGAATATGATAACCCTGTTTTCTCTCACTCCCATCCCTACCCCAGGCTACTAACATCTACCCTTTAACCATGCTGTATGATACTATCTTATTAATTAATTAATTTTTTTATTTATTTAAAGTAGGCTCCACTCACAGCTCAGGACTTGAACTCACAACCCTAAGATCAAGATCTGAGCTGAGATCAAAAGTCAGATATTTAACAGACTGAGCCACCCAGGCTCCCCTGATACTACTTTTTTTTTTTTTTTAATAAAATTTAACTTTGTGTCTTAAGCTTATATCCTTCTAGATGGTTTTAGTAGCTTGTATTCTTTTATTATTTTAGCAGTTAACACTGGCATTGAGAGAAATGTAGGGTATGTGAACATGTAGATGTGCAATGAACATGATCCATTTTCAGACATGATGGATGCTCTACTTGGTTTCCCCTTATGCTTGTACCTCAGCTGGCAAAGGGTCACACCTTTTTCTGCGCCCATCCCCAGCCCTCTTCCAATTACCAGGTATTGTCGTATAGTCAGTGGCCTACACATCTGTGACCTGGGTAATTCCCCTGTATTTTAGAGTCTTTTGATGGATGCAAGCACTCTGTTCTCATATGGAGCTGGTTGTGAGCCCGGAAGATGGGAAGCATGTTCTCTGGAATTGAATGGAAGTATGGGGATTGCTTAGTTGACATCATAGTACCTTCTAAAGTTGTGCTGTCCAATAGAAATATAATGCAAGCAACATTTTCTAACAGCCACATTACAAAGTAAAAATGAACAGGTGAAATTAATCATCATAATGCCTTTTTTAACCCAGTATACCCAAAATAGCATAATTTTAACATGTAAACAATGTAAAAGTTATTACATTAAAAATTACATTGGAAATATTACAATATTAATAGTATTGAGTATAATTTACATATTATAAAATGTCCTCATTTCCTTATTTCATCATAAGATTCAATGATTTCCAGTAACTTTATTGAGTTATGCAGCTGTCATCAGAATCTAATTTTAAAGCAGTTCCATCATAGGGCACCTGGCTGGCTCAGTCAGTAGCGACTTTTGATCTTGGGTTGTGAGGTCAAGCCCCACATCAGGGGTAGAGTTCACTTTCAAAAAATAAAGTAAAACAGTTCCATCACCCCAAGAAGAAGCATTCAGCCCATTTGCAGTCACTCTTAGTTCTTATACCCAGCCCCAGGCAGCCACTAATCTATTTCCTGTTGTTATAGCTTTAAAGGTAATTGTATCTGGTTCTTTGGGTTTGGCTTCTTTCACTGAACGTAATGTTTTTAATATAACTTATGTTGTAGCATGCATCAGTACTTTGTTCCTTTCTATTGCTGAGTAATATTACATTGTAGGGATATGACAAATTTTGTTTATCCATTCACTAGTTCATAGACATTTGACTTATTTCTAGTTACTGGCTATTAAGTATGGATAAAACTGCTATGAACACTCACATCCAAATCTTTGTGTAGACATAGGTTTCCTTTTCTCTTAGGTAGGTATCTAAGAATGAAATTGCAAGGTATAGGTTAACTCGATGTTTAACATTGTAAGACACTTCAAAACTGCTTTCCAAATATTGAGGTATTTTGCATTTTTTTAAAACATGGTCTCCAAAACCTGCTGTGTATTTTATACTTATAACACATTGCAGTTTGAGCAAGCCACATTTCAAATCTCAATAGCTACATGGGATATGGGGCTGCGATATTGGACAGTATGGACCAGAAATATGTCTACCCAGACATCCTATTCTAATCCCAAGCTAGGTCAGGAGAATGTGTTTTGCATATTAACACACACACACACACACACACACACACACGTACCTGCATCTCCCCATACATGCTTATACACTCAACATAAACACATACATAACAGCTCCACCCTCATTACTTTTGGTTTATGATTTATTCATTTGCCTTTACTGAATGTTGTAATAATTAGATTGTGCTAAATAAATATGCTTTACAATAATTTATCCATGGCTTGCTGAAACACATTTCTCGTGGGACCAAAGGTGATAAATTAACAGAAGTATATCCCCCAAAATGAAGATATAGAACCTCATTAAGAGTTGATGGCAAATATTAAGAATGTAGAGAGACAACGAAGATTAGAAAGCTGAACATATTAAAAATTGTGTCATAATTCTGGAGATCTCTATTACTTGTCAGTGATGACAAGTGTTCAGCCAGTGAGCATCTATTGGCAGGAGTTTGGGATTACTTTTCTTACGTACTCCATCACTTCTACCTAGTTATTCAGGATTCAAGATGTTTGGTCCCTCGGCTCTCTGAATCTCTACCAAACAGCCTTGGATGTAATTCTGAGTCTCTAAAGCCTATAGAATAAGGGTCCCAAGGCCATCAGATAGGTCCCCCTTCAATACATAGATTCTTGGAAAGGCTGTTGAAGTTCAGTCTGAGGTTATCTATACCACTTCATGTAGCTAAGCTAAAGTCCATCCACTGTTTAGGAACTCTTTGCTTTAGATCTGAGTAGACCTGTCTGAATCTTTCAGAGTGTATCAGATACTGGATACTTGTTGACTAGAAAGTTTTCCACTTATGCATGTATATGGTAGTGTTTATGGACAGAAAATTATAGGCTACCCACTTAAAATCTTCAAATTTGATCTATTATAGCAATTAGTAGATGAATTCACATTTCTAAACCTAAATTCCCTATCATTTTAATTCAGGAGTCACTTATGTGTATCTATTGTGTGTCAGGACTAGGGTAAATGCTGGGGAGAATGAGTGACTGATTGAATTTACAAATAAATGCTGAATAAATGAATGATGAATGAACAAATTGTGATTTGTACCCCTGGGGAGAACATAGACTAGCTGGAAATATGGGTACACAGTCATAATAACATGAAGCTTTGGAAAATATAATATACAAAGTTATGGATGTAGGAAAGAAAACCAAGACTAATTTTGCTAGAGGAAATTGAAATAGGCATACCAGAGAAGGCAACCTTTGTACCTTGAAGGGTAAGTAGGAGATTTCTAGGTGGAGAAGAGGAAGAAAGGCAGAAGGGATTGTCTAAGCAAAGGCTTGGTGGTATGGAGGAGACTAGTGCTTTGAATGACAATGACCAGCTCTGTGAATTGGAGGCTGGGTCATGGAGTGACCTGAAGGGCCTGAAGGGTAGGAGGGGTAAAGAGGATGTGGGCCAGGCTAAAGAGGTTGGGCTTCATTCTGTCAGCAAAGCTAAGAGTAAAAAGGATTTCTGGGAGAAGCAGAGCCAGAGCATTTAGCCAAGGACTAACCCTGAGATGAGCAGGAATATGTCAGTGCAGAATCAGAAATCTCTAATTCTAAGAATCCTTGCAGTCTAAAGTTCCCTCATTTTGTGAATGATCTGAAATGTTCTAACACATGTCATAAACAGACAAAACTGTTGAAAATGAAGAAGAGGTGATTAAGGATGTTCATATAGTGTTTATAGATGCCATAAGCAAGGAAGAACTTTTCAGATCAAATTTGGTTGGCATCCCTCTTTTCCAGCAACCAGAGAGTTTTTGAAACAAAAGGATTCACATGTGGAATACAGTGTAGGCATCATTGGCCAGACATGGAAGGAGGAAAGAAACAGTCTTTTATCTCTTTAAAGGCACATATGGACTCTTGGCCTAGGTGACCCTTTTACCAGAGCTTCAAAAAAGCACATACACATAAGCTCAGACTTCTCGAGTCACCTTGGAGGAGAGAGACAAGAGATGACATATGCAAATACTCAGGCTTCACTCACAGCCCAAAATCCCAGCATGTGTTATTTTACAATTCTTTGGCACCTACGGTTTATCTGTGACTTTGGTTTTGTTCTTCCTTTTCTTCCCACTATACTATATGTTCCATGATGACAAGGAAGGTGTGTATAATCCTTTAGAGACATCCCTACCCAACTCAATATATAGTATTACATGCAGTAAATGCTTAAAATCTAACTTGTAACCTACCAGTGGGTATTTCAGATGAAGGAGAATGCTTCCTTTTGGAAGTCCTTTATCAGTTTTGTCTCATGCCCAGCTGCTAGTTAAAAGGTCAAAGTGAAGCATGCTGCTGGCCTGCCTCTACGCCTATTCCCAGCCTGTCGACCTGCCAAATGCCCCGGGATCTGGGACCAGTGAGCTCTGAGCCCTGAGAATCTGATTGGAATTACTTTAAAGATAGTTCCCCTGAGATAGTGTCGGCATCCTTGGCTAGATAGGAAATACCTGCATTACTCATGACCATTTGGTTCCTGAAAACCAAGCGCTTTCAATATGTCTCAGTGTTTCCAAATAGGCTATTTGATGATCTGCTCTAGGCTACTTACAAGCAGAATTTAGAGGATATGTCTTAATTTCAGGGTTATGCTTTGTTCTCTCATTCTTTTCTTCTTTTCCATTAAAAAATGGTTGCATTTTCTTTTTTCAGCCATCAATCACTCAGTGAACATCTACCTGTCTAGGACCTACACAATACTTAGAGAACAAAGAATATGTGATTTTATTATACATTTGAGTGATACATGTTCCTATCCTTGGAATAGACCACATGCTGTATGAAATATTGTAGAAGAGAGCCAGATAATAAAACTGAAGCATTTGTAAAAATATGTCTGATTTCACCAGTTCATATTAAAAGAAGGGAGAAATCAAAATTGAAAGTGTCATTTACAACTTGTCTGGATGAGAGATATTTACAACTTATAACATAGGCTAAATAGTGTAAGATTATAAATTCCAAATGAAGGCTAGCTCAGGTCCCTTGAGGCTTAGTAACAAGCCTCAAGAAACTTGGGAAATGTCATCAGTATAAACCTGTGCCAGTAGAATATTGATCAGAAAACCCTAAGCTGAATGTCACTTCCAGGTTTAAAATGAAACTTGAATAGTTCACATAGGCTCCACTAAACTCACTAGCAAAACCTAAGACTTGTTGATAATAGCTTTTGTATTTAAGAAGAGCGAGCCTAGGGGCGCCTGGGTGGCTTAGTTGGTTAAGCGTCCGACTTTCGCTTAGGTCATGATCTCGCGGTTCATGGGTTCGTGCCCCCCGTCGGGCTCTGTGCTGACTGCCAGCTCAGAGCCTGGAGCCTGTTTCAGTCTGTGACTCCCTCTCTCTCTGACCCTTCCCTGCTCACGCTGTCTCTCTCTCTCTCTCCTAGAAATAAATAAAAAAAAAAAAGAAGAAGAAGAAGAAGAAGAGCGAGCCTATAAAATCACACTACCTTTCCATCCCCATTCCCCTCCCTGCCAGGCCCACCCCCATTCAAGTCCTTACATGGTAACCATGACCTTGAGATTTTGTCCCTGCTGTATTTCCTGTTTCCTTCATCATTGAAAGTTGTCTTGACAGCAACACAAGTGCTTAGGACAGCCTTGTTTGCAATTGTAATGATCGTGATGACAATAATAATGAGAGTGAACAGTTATTGAGCCCTTGCTGAATACCAGAGTGTCTGCTAAGTGCTTTTACATGGTTATCCTCTATGAATCTTCACCACACATCTGTAAGAGGGTCCTATCACTTTCCTATTTTACAAATGCCTTAGAGAGGCTATTTACCTCATTTTATAGTAAGATCACATAGCACGTAATGCAGAACCAGGATTTGGCCCAGGTGATCAGAGCTCCAACTGTTGGGGCCATGTCTGAGCTGCAGCATGTCTAAGATAAACTCCCAGGTACCAACTGGGCCATCATAGGTACAGAGCTCTGATGCCATGTCCCCTTTGGGACCAGTTTTGACCATCTTGACATTCAGTGAGGATGTAGCTGCCAGGATTCCAATCTCCTTCTCCTGTGTCAGGATCCTTTGGCCTGGCCCTTAAAGTTTCTTTCTTCACAAACTTACACCTTTAACAGCCTGAAAAGCTATTTCTTTTTTTCTTCCACAACCAAATACTTTTTTTCTAAATTGTATTTACAAATATGTAACAGTTATTCTTTTCTTTTTCTTTAGTCCCAGGCAGTTGACTGATCTTTGGTCTTTTTTCCCCCTCTTGATTTTTGAAATTCAAAGAATTCTTATTTTCCAAAGAAATTGAGAGTCTGCCTCTATTTGTTTACCGTCACCACCTATGGCCATTAGGATGTAAGATGCCAAGGGCATCTTCATACAGTCACAATGGGGGTTATTTCTTTGTGGGCTTTGTTACAGAATTTCTGAATTGAAGTCAATATAAATCATATTCATTAGATCCAAACCAAGGGAAGGAAGAGGAGAAAGGGTTGGTGGGTGGGAGTGAGAAGCAGGTAGCAGGTTAACTTACAGAAATGGACAGATCCAGTGCTCTGAGACTAGTCGACTGATCCCAGTTCATAAGCACTGAATTTACACTGAATCCTCATAGCTTTCTGGTTGGTGAGATTACCAAGTAGATTTCAGGAGCCTGATTTGATATCCCAAACCAAAACATAAATGTCCACAGCAGCCTAGCAGACAAAGTAAATGAGTGAAGCGGGCCAAGAGTAAGATGATAAATGGTCACTGACCCTCATCTTCAGTGATAGGACAAGAGGGCGTGGTGGGGACTATAGGGGAAGAGAGCACACAGTCACCAAAGGGGTTAGCAGATACTCAACTCCAGCCAATTGTCACCAAAAACCAGCTCCATTGTTGCCAGATCTTCCTTTTTTATTTTACAGAGCAGCTAAATATGCAGATATTCATGTGATTGATGTTTACTGGCTTTTAAGCATTGACTGCTAACCCAGATCTAAAAGCCAGTGCTGACCAAGACTTGGGCCAAAGGAAAGCCCACCTATGGCCAGTGTCTTCTGAGGGCTGATGATGAGCATGTTTATTCATATGCCTTCTTCTCCAATTCTTGTTTTGCAATTTAGATCTCAGTTGAAATTTAGGGCTTTTTTCTATGTTTAGTAGTAGTAGCTAAAGGAGATCTAAGGAAATAAATTCAGTGATTTCACTTAGGTTTCCTTTTTCTAACTAAATGATTTCTATGAATATAATTATGCTTAAAAGTTCTATCTAAAGACTCAGAAAGCATTTGGTATATCTTTAAATGAAGTGATTATTTTTATCAAATATTTTTGAAGATGATACTATGGAAAGCCATTAGAGAACATTTAAGTTCATCAATATTAATAGGCAGATTGGTGAACTTTATATATAAGATTTTGAAAGCATAAAATTGTTCAAATATTTTTACATTAAAACAAAATTAAATGATTAATGTTTTACATTAAAACAAAAAATCAAATGGGAGTGATTTCTTTTAGCAAATAGAATAAACAAAGGGTTAATAGCCTTGTTTTTTCAAGAGTTCTTACAAATCAGTGAGGAAAACTAACCCTGCTATAGATAGCTGAACAAAAGAAATGAACAGACAATTCACAAAAGGGAAGAACCAACTAATTGAAGAACATATGGGGAAATGACTCAACCTCACTAGTAATTAAAGAAATGCAAATTGAAACAACAAATATTATCATTCCCAGAGCAGCCAAGAGTGCAATGAAACAGGTACTTCTATGCATTACTGATAGACACAGTAGAAAGCCTTGTTGGTAAGCAGTTAGTTAATAGAAATCAAGAGTTCAGTTCTGTTAAGCAAATATCAAGCTCCCTTTCTGTGCTAGGAATTGGTGTATGCAGATGACAAGGACCCATCCTTACTTTCAGTGAGGGAGCATGTCCTGTGTGGGAGACAGACAGAGATAACTCCATCATTAGGAGGTAAATGGCAGAGGCATCTAGAGCACATAGCAAATGCAGGTATAAGGTGATAGCCCAGCCTGGAGGGTTTGGAAGGATTATTTGAAGAAATGATCCTGAGATGAATCTTAAAGGATGATGAGAATTTGGCCAGATGAAGAAGGGTAATGAGAGTGGACAAGAGGAAGAAAGGAGATCTCTGCAAAAGGTAGAGCATGGGCAAAAGCATAGTGCCTGCAAGAAGATTGGAGCACCTGTACCACCAAGTGGGAGGCAGAGATGCCAGATAGGAGGCTGCAGAGAGAGCCCGGCCTGCCCATGCTTTGGTAGCATGAATCTCACCCCAGAAGCAGCCCAAGGTAGACAGGCAAGAAGAGACGTAATCAGATACGTATTTTTTTAATCCTACATAAAAGTCACTGTGGTTTATTTTTCTCATTTAAAAAGGAACAGATGAAAACAAATAGCCCAATTAAAACTTGGACAAAGGACTTGAATAGACATTTCTCCGAAGAAGATATATAAATGGCCAATAAGCACATGAAGGGATGCTCAACATTGCCAGTCATTAGGGAAATGCAAATCAAAACCACAATGAGATACCACTTTATACCAATTAGGATGGCTATTACTTTTTTTTTTAAAGGAAAATGACAAATACTGGTGAAGATGTAGAGAAATTGGAATCCTTGAACAATGCTGGTGGGCTGGTGTGGCCACAGTAGGAAAAAATCAGGCAATTCTGCAGAAGGTTAAACATAGAATTACCATATGACCCAGCAATTCTACTCTTAGGTATATTCCCAAAAGAATTAAAAGCAGGGACTCCAACAGATACTAGTACACCCATGTTCATAGCAACATTATTCACAATAGCCAAAAGGTAGAAACAACCCAAATGTCTATCAACAGATGAATGGATAAACAAAATGCAGTATATACATACAATAGAATCCTATTCAGCCTTAAAAAGGGATGAAGTTCTGACATATGCTACAACATATATGAACTTGAAGAAATTATATTCAATGAAATCACAAAAAGACAAATGTATGATTCCACTTAGGTGAGATACTTAGAGTAGTCAAGTTTATAGAGACAGAAAGAAGTTACCAGGGACTGGGGTAAAGGGGTAACTAGGAGCTTCTCTTTGGGGTAATGAGGAAGTTCTTGATTGGATGGTGATGATAGTTGTACAACATAATGCAGCTGAATTGTACACTTAAAAATGGTTAAAATGGTGAGGGGCACCTGGGTGGTTCAGTTGGTTAAGTGTCCAATTTCAGCTCAGGTCATTATCTCATGGTTTGTGGGTTTGAGCCCCATGTCGGGCTCTGTGCTGACAGCTCAGCCTGGAGCTTGCTTCAGATTCTGTGTCTTCCTCTATCTGCCCCTCCCCTCCTCATACTCTCTCTCTTTCTCTCTAAAAGAATAAAACATTAAAAAGTTTTTTTAATTAAAAAAAATTTTTAATGATTAAAATGGTGAATTCTATGTTATGTATTTTTACCTCAATAAAAAATACCAAAAAAGTAACAGGTGCTTTGGGGGAAAAAATGTGTATAAAGAAAAATATTCTACCACCCAGAATTACCCATTTAACTTTTTGGTGAATACTCTTAAGTATTTTCTTTTCTCATATACATATTCACATATTTATTATATTTTACTATATTGGGGTCACACTATCCTTGCTGTCTTGTAATTGTATTTTCCATCTACAGATAGACTGTGCACATCCTAGGTATCTATACAGCACAGTTGTTAAGGAGGTAAGCCCTGGAGACAGACTACCAGGTTTGTGTCATTGTTCCATTGCTTACTCAGCGGCCAACTGATGGGCCCTGAGAGACCACCTAATCCTCTGAGCTTGTTTCCTCATCTCTACAAAGGAGATGATAATAATAACACCAAACATATAGGTTGTTAAGGATTAAATTAGTTCCTAAATATGTATAAGCACAGTGCCTGCCACTAAATAAAAGAAAGCTATCATTATTATTGTCAGTGTTAGTTAATAATCCTCACCTCTTCTTCAAGACAATCCTTTTAGTGGCCTCATGAAGTACTTCATCACATGGATAGGCCATAGATTACTGAACTAATCTTCTATGTCCAGCATTTACCATTACTAAATATTTGCTCACATAAATAGTGCTAAGCAACTTTCCAAAGTAGCCTGAATAGATAACTGTTTTTTAAAGCAGATCCTCGGAAAGGCAATTATTGGGTCAAAGAACATGTACAATTTAAGATTTTTAATTTATGTTGACAGACTGCTGCTCCAGAAAGAATGTGATATGCAGAAGTGTGGAACAACTTTATCTATAACAGCAAAAAGTCAGAAACAACCTGTCTAAAATAAAAAGATAGTTTAAATGTGATGTTCCTTTATTGGAACATTATACAAGTATCAATAAATATATTTTCAAAACCTACTTTAAGAGCATAGAAAATTCTTAGGGCACATGTTAAGTGAAAGAGCAAGAAATATATATTTAAAAGAATGATAAATTTTAAAAAGCATATGCATATGGAGGAACAAAAAACAAGTAAAATAGAAAATTTGAATAGTAAGACGCACTAGATATTTTCTCTTAATATTTTATTTTCCTAAATTGCATTTAACAAGCATACACAATGTTTATAACAAAAAAAAAAAATATTTTCACTGGGAAGGTATGACTTGTCCCTATCTTTGAAGGCCATTATTGAAATTTAGTTTCACGTTGCAAGTAGATCTTTAAATAACTACCCATAGTAATGAAGGCAATATTTCAATTTTCTGGCTGAAAGTTTTTCAGATACAAAGTCACCTTCTTGACCTTATCCATATATTCAAAGCCTGTGGAGCTTAGAGATTTCTACTACATGCTATTGGAATCAGCCACAAGATCAGTAGACATAATTTCCCAAAGGAAATGAATCTAAGGGACTCCAGAAGATATAGCCGCTTATATGTCACCCAAACAGAGTCCAGCTGCTGTTATGAGGGCTGTAGTCCAGGGAAGGGCCCTAAATGTTCAGTTATCTGCATGGGTCTCCTAGGCTCTGGGCCTCTCAGTCTGACCACTTTGAGCTGATAAGCCGGTTAATTGATCTCTCTGAGCCTCAGTTTCCTTATCTAAAAAGTGCAGATCATCATCATATAGCTACTTAACAGGTTGTTATGAAAACAAATGGAGTAAAGTTTGTAAAACATTAACCCAGTGCCTAGGACATGTTAGGTACTCATTAAATGTTAGCCATCCTTATCCTAGTATCATCCTGTATTCTATATTTCACTCACTGTTTTTACAGGTAACAGTGAAGCCCAAGGAGATGTGGCTTGTTGTAGTTTCATGGAAAGAGCCACACATTTGGAATCAAATTAGCTGGATTGTAATAGTGGCTGAAGCACTTAACTTATTTCATGGCCTAGGGCGAGACACTTAATCCTTAGAGCAGTGCTGTCCAAGAGACATATAATATGAGCCAAAAATGTAATTTTGGATTTTCTAGAAAGCACCTTACAAAAAGTAAAAAGAATCAGGTGAACTTAATTTTAATAATATATATTATGTAACCCAACATATCCAATTTTATCCAACATGTAATCAATATAAAATTATTGATGAAATATTGTATATTCTTTATTCTGTACCTAAATCTTTGAAAGCCAGTATGCACTTTATAATGACAGTACACTTCAACTTGGAGGCTACGTATTCATCTGAAATATTTTATCTGTATTTCATAAAATTTATAGTTGAAAAATTAGTTGAAAATTATAGTTGAACAATTATAGTTGAAAAATTGACATACCCAAGTTGTTCAAACACACTTTCCCAATAACTGAATCAACTATCAGTTGAATTAATTAAAGTTAAATAAAATGAATAATTCAGTTTTTCAGTGTGAGCCACATTTTGAGTACTGGTAGACAGTTTAGCTAGTGTCTTGCAGATAGCCTGTATTTCACTGAATTATTATAAGAGTGTTGTATGAGAGAGTTTTATACCTCATAAAATGCTGTCCAAATAGATTACTTCTCCCAAAATCACTGAGCTAATGAGATGTAGCTCTGGGACTGGAATCCAGCCAATATAATGTCCATATATGGACATTTGAAATTTGAAAAATATTCATCTTGACCCTTTCCATTTTTTAAACTGTGATCCAAGTAAGAAATATACTTTAAATAACAACATAGTACACAAAAATGCACGTATACCTGTGTGTGTGTGTGCGCGCGCGTGTGTGTTTACATACAGATCAACAGCCATTATTCCCCAAAGGAAGATTACAATGTGAATATTTTTAAATTCCATTGTACTTTTCTCTTCCTTCTAATTTCCTCCTTTTTCTACTTCTCCTTTTCTTTATTTAATGTTGGTCATGACCCACTAAATTGATTTCATAGCTCACTGCTGGGTTACAAACCTCAGTTTGAGAAACACTAATCTGAAAAGCCCAAACTTCCAGGCATATTAAAAATTGATTTGCTTTGTATTGTAAATAATAATCCTTCCATAGCTACCAATCAGTTCAAAGGGGATAATGTTCTCCCCAATATAAATTAGAAGAATGGCACTATTCTAGATAAGATATAAGGAAACAAGCAAATTATCTGCTCTTTGGTTAAGTATCATTTCTGTAACCATTCAGCAAATATTCATTGAGGAAGCACTGTCCCTGTCACTGTGTTAGGCACTAACAGCTGGCCCAAGACAGACGAGATCCCTGCCCACAGAGTCAGATATAAAACAACTGAAGCCCTTGTTACTGTGGCTTAGCCAAATAAAGATCTTGGGTGTTTTGTTTTATTTTTCCCATGAGGAGACCAGAGACAAGTAATGGTGCAGATGTCCACCACCACCACTAGTGACTCAAGTCCCGTTATCTTTCTTTTCTACACGCTCTTGCTTGTCACTTTATCGTCAGAAGACAGCAGCTGCCATCCCTCAAGGCATTCTGTCCATGTTCCAGGCAAGAAAAAGATACAAGCAGAAGAGGGAAGTTGTCCCCAAATTCTCTAGCCCATAGGATTGCCAGATAAAACAGGATGTCCCGTTAAATTGAAGTTTTGGAAAAACAACAAATAATGTTTTTAGTCTAAACATGCCCTAAGCAATATCTGAGACATATTTGTACTAAAAAAATTATTCACTGTTAATGAAATTCACATTGAACTAGGTGTCCTGTATTTTTTTTTTTAATGTTTACTGTGCTGATAGCACAGAGTCTGACATGGGGCTCAATTTCATGAATCGTGAAATCATGACCTAAACTGAAATCAAGAGTTGGTCGCTTAGCCAACAGAGCCACCTAGGTGCCCCAGGGGTGTCCTGTACTTTTATTTGCTAACTCTGGAAACTCTATGAGCGCAATTATGCTTACATTTCATTGGCCAGACTGTGTCACATAGTCACTCCTATCTATTAAAAAAAGAAAGAAACTGGTGAAATCAAGTCATTTGTTAACTTGCAGTCTCAATAAAAAGGAAAGGCAAGAGAGAAGGAAGTTGGTCAGGGTGTTGAGTGAGCCAATCTATAGTATCTGCTACAGGCCAGCTCCCCTCTGGCCTTCCTTGTACATCATAGGAAGAAATTTGGGTTTTCATTCATGGTCAGTGGGAAGATATTGGAGAGTTTAAACAAAGGAGTAACTAACTAAATTATATTTAAGAATATGGCTCTGGCTGCTGTGTGTGGTATGTGAGGAGGGGGGAGGGTAAGCAAGAAGTGGGAAGACCAGTTGGAAAAAACCTGGAGAATTCAGCACAGCCTCAAGCCCGTCTCAGGCAGGCCCCTCACCGTCCTGGATATGAGTTCCCTCTTCTAAAAAACGAAGACTTGGTCGGGGTGGTCTCTTAGTGCTCCATACAGCATGCCCAGAGGGGCATGCAGTGACATGGTGGCCTTCTCTTGCTATTCAACTGCAACGCTTGGTTGTCAATGTTGGCCTATATTTTGTGCTCCTTCTTCAACAGAGGAGTGTCTGAGAGCCACAGTTCATGGAACATCGGAACTTACTATTAGGAAGCTAAGATCCTGTGAGACTCTTCCAAGGAAATGAGTAAAAAAAAATCGTTTTAAAATCTTAATTAAAAAAAAAGTCAATGAAATGCACAGACAAATAAAATATGCTGTGTCTTAGCAAAATTTAAAAAGTAACATGGACAATTTTTATACCCTGACATCTGGGACTCGAAGCAAAAATTGAGTAATCTGATTCCAGAGCTAAGAACCTATGTGGAGAAGGGAAAATCTGATTTCATGCTTCTCTCCCTCCAAAGTGGATTTTGTTACAACAAAGACACTCTGGTGCCCTAACCACCTCCCTTTCCTGCCCTGCCTGCAACAGATAATTTTCTCTCTCCTTCCTCCTGCTTCTCATGGAATTAAATCAATTGTTTAGTTTTCATTTGGCTTTTCCTTTCTCCCTCTCATCAGATCAAGTGCTTTTCTGTTTTCCTTGAGGATTACCAAAATGAGCTCTTAGGGAAAAAAAAAAAGATTTCTCAGCATTTTAGCTTCTGTTCCTTCTATTTATTTGCTTTGCCTTTTATTATCTGGTTTTTGCTGACACCCCAGGACATGCATGCAGTATATAGAGTATATAGAGATTATGGTTTTCTCCCTTTTTCCTAAATGAAACCTGTTGGTTAAAAACAAAAGTGTGTCCCCAGAAAGATTTATTGAATTATTCTTTTTAAGAGGGTCAGAGATCTAATAAGGCATCTGTATAAACATACACATATACACACAGATATACACATTTATGTAGCTAATTGTATGCATGTACACACAAATATACTTACTATACACACACACAAGCATAAATATATTTTTGTCTCAGTTAACTTGGATCTTTGAGGCAGTTTATAGAACTCCATGAAACATGCAAATGTACTGCTACTCTGGGCTACAACTGAACTCATAATGTTAGGATTAATAATACTGTCAAGGAAAATCAACTTCCCCTACCTCCCTTCCCTCCCTTAATGAGCACACTTGGTTTTTCTAATCATTTGATCTCAAAAACTGGTATCATTTCTCTTCAGAGTGCTTCACAACGAAAGGGCAGTAAAGCAATACACTTACGTCCTCGTGGTGGAGGGCAGAAGAGCTAATTCCAAATATTTGACATCACAGTGGAGTGAGATGGTAAAAGTGCACAGGGCTGGGACTGGAGCACTGGGTCCTACCACAACTCAGCTGCCCGCTCGCTCAGCTCGCTCAGGATCCCAGGCCTATCCCTTCACCCCACTGGATTGAATGTCCTCCCCAGCAAAGAGAAAGGTTGCACCAAATGACCCCCAAGAGGTCATTTGAAGTTCTAAGTTTGTAAATTAACCCACGATTAGGCAGAATATGCCAGTGAGGATAATCCTACCTATTCCTTCCTTTAAATTTCAAAATTCTGCACTAAAACCTAAAACCTGAGTTGAGGGTAGGGTAGCAAAATTCAAATTTGAAAAATAAACAATAAGAGAACTCGTATTGTGGCACTGATGTGCTTTGGCCACTTTGTAAGACCACATACACAGAGAAGACCTTCACATACTGCCCAGCCATAAGCCGCCAGAAGTTATTTCCAAAGGAGAACTCACCTGTTGTCTCACCACCCTAGCCTTAGTCTGTGACCTTTGTAGACAGTCAAATGGATGGGCTTGAGACCATCTTCTCAGCCTAGTCTTCAGACCTATGAGGGTGCAGAGAAAGGAAAGTGAGGTCTGGTGCAACAGGTATCTCGCCAGAAACATCATCACAGATTTCTATCGTAGACAGGTGGGGACTGGGGTTCCACTGGACAAGGAGTCTGAAAACCTTGCTTCAAATTCCAGACCCACTACCAATTTGCAGTGTGATATTGGGCAATCCTTAGCTTCTTTGCTCCTTGGTTTTCTCCCCATTACAGCAAGGGATTAAGCTTTGTGACCACCATGTTTGTCTCTAGTTCTGACATTCTGAAAGCCGTATATGGGATGTAGGGCTTTTAAAAAGTCTCATCAGGGAGAGAAACCCACATGGTAACTTAGACAAGCCTCTCTGGAAGCAGGATGCCACTGTAAAGAGCTCAGTTCTTGTTGAAAATACAGTTTAAAGTCAGACAAACACAGAAGACTTAAGATTTAAGGGATGCATGCTATAAATACAGATATATTACTTACCTACACTACCTTTTTTTTCATGATTTTTTTTTCCTTTCTCAACTCTGTGCAAATGATCTCTAGAGCAGAAGTACATTAGAGACAGGTTTCCAAAGCATATTCCATGGTACCGCATACACAGCAGCAAAAGAGTTCTGTCCCCAAAGGAATTTGGGTAATCTTAAGTTTATAGTCTACTCTTAGGGAGTCACAACCCTTTGGCATACTAAGGTTCTAAGAAACCCTACAGTGATAGAGACTGTTTACTTTTGTTTGACCCAATAATCCTCCAACTTACTGGATTCCAGAGCTTTCTCCTGAGGCCTATCAGCACCCTGTGGGGCTGGTGTTTTATGGAACATTCTGTGGGGGACAGCACAGCATTATTCCCTGACACTGTATCTAGTGGCATGCGTCTGTATGAGGCCTGTGTGTGTCACATTGTACTTCTTCTGTCCATATTCCAGCCCATTAAACTTCTACTTCTTAGGTCTCACCAAATATGAACAGCATCATGAGCCATTGAATGAATAATAGCTTATAGTAATGATTTAACAGTTTAATTGCAATATGGACAATTAGCCAATGATAGTAGAATCCTGTGTGACTTATTGAGATGGAAATCTGTCCATCCATGCATTTATTTACCAGTATTCTCACTCAAAGAACAGGATTAAGAAGCTTCTGGTTCAGGATGGTGGGTTGAGCATGACTTGTCTCCTCTCCTGCAATACCACTCAAATGATAATAAAGAATTCAACAGAGGAAGAAATTCTAACTAGCAAACAGAACAGGAGAGGAAACCATGAGCAATTTCAAGAGCACAAAGCTCTTGATGGAAGAACTGAAGCAGGCATAACTAAAAGGATGCAATAAAGGTTTAGAGCAGAGGAAGGAGCCCATCTGCTGGGAGGTACCATAGTGAGTACTGAGAAGGGATCCTCCAGAAGGATGGAGCAGAGTAAGGAGAGGGAGAATAGTTCCACGTGTCTCCACCCCTTCTCAACCCCAGTTTTCCAGACTAAAAGGTAGCAGGACACTTAATTGCAAAGAAGAAGCTCATCTCTAAAAGTTCAGATGGACCAGGGTCGCCTGGGTGGCTCAGTTGGTTAGGCTCAGGTCATGATCTCATGATTCATGAGTTCAAGCCCTGCATCAGGCTCTGTGCTGACATCTCAGAGCCTGGAGCCTGCTTCAGATTCTGTCTCCATCTCTCTTCCCCTCCCCTGCTCATGTGCTCGCTCTCTCTCTCTCTCTCCCTCTCTCTCTCTCTCCCTCTTTCTCTCTCTTCCTCTCTCTCTCTCCCTCTCTCTCTCTCAAATATAAAATAAAACATTAAACATTTTTTAAATAAATAAATAAATAAATTATTATTATTATGAGCAATTCAGAGCTCTTTGACTTCCAGCCACATGCATATATTACTTTGATTTTTAAAGCCATTGAGTACCTGCCATGTGGCACACATTGTATTAAATACCAGGTATTCAGAGGTGATACTAATCTTATAGCAGAAGCATCTACAGAAACAAATGATGCCGATTTAGGAGCCCTTCCCAGCAATGTGTTTGTGTAAATTGGAAGAGAGGAAGCAGAGCAGGGAATCACAGTTCACAGAGTATTTGGCCAACCGATTAAAACTGTTTGTATAGAACTGCCACAGAGGTGAATTAGGACAAGCCTTTAGGACTTGGGGGCTTGGAGACTTGACATGGTTCCTTTAGATTGATAATATTCTAGGCAGGCAGAGTTACTGACAGTTTGGAGCTATAAGGGTCCTTAGGGAGACTCCATCCAACCCTTTCATTTTACAAACAAAGGAGGCTTGGTCATGGCACAGCTAGTCCTTCTGATTCAATCCTTCTGATCAAGTTTAGTAATAGATAAAAGGAGCTCCACATTAAGACACCCTTCGAAGCACAAAAATCAACATCGTTCCCATATCTGCTAAGGGCTCTGCACTGTACTGGCCACTTCATGCATGTTATTTAACTTCATCTCCACAACAGCCACATGAGGTAGGCTATACCGATATTAAATGTAAGCAAACTGAGGTTTAAAGATTTTAAATAATTTGTCTGAAGTTTAGAATTAGACCCAGGGCCTGGATATTAAAGAGTCTGTCTGACTTCAAGGTTCATGCCCTTTGTTTTCTGGCCCATAATTTGGTAACCTGCTGACTGAGATAAGAGCTGTACATCCCTATATTGGTGATCAGAGGTAAAAAAAAATAATGACCATTTCATATTTCATGATTGAGCATATCAACATGATCCACTAATAAGGGAAACATGATCCCAGCACTAAGCAGGGCTCTTTGATCGGCTTCTCCACTCCCCCATGGCCCACCCTGGGGGAGGGTCTGTGAGCTGCCCAGCCATCCTTCTTAATTAGGAGGGACCCCAGGAGCCTTCAAGTAGCCCCCAAGCTATTCTGAGCAAAATAAACAGGAAACAGAAAAGAGGGAGAGGAGACAGAAATGCTCACTGACTTTAAAAGATTTATACTGACAATATCCCAAGGAGCTTATGAAATGTATTTTTTCCTTTTTTTTTTTTTTTTTTGTTTTCTTTCTTGAGAGAGGAAAGCTGCTGATGAAGAGATAGCTCTCAACTAGAGTTTCATTGACAGTGAAAATACTTTAAGCTCAGGCTTTTATTGATAGTCCGGTTGCACAAAATAAAATTCATATAAACATCATTTCACGTATTAGAACTGGAAAAACAATCCATCTTCCAGTCAACTTTGAAAGAGTCCCGTTATTGAGCTACTGAATTACAAGGGCAGAATTTACATGTGTTCCCACACCCAGGAGGGAGGAACACTGGTGCAGGAGAGCCCAAAGCCCAGCACCTGCAGCGTGATTTTCTCCCTCTGGGAGCTTGAGTTTCCCAGGGTGGGGTGTTTATGCTCATACATGTAATCTTTCTGAGAAGAGGAGAATATCTCCTCCATCTTGCCCACATTCTTTTCCTCAATAGCTCAAACACCTGCTTTCGGTATGACTTTCCACCAACTTGAAGAAATCAGAGTATGGTCTCAGACCAGGGCACAGTTGTTGCTTCCTTATGTGTGACGTGCTGGCTTCATTCTAACACCAGACCATGCCCCAAAGTGTCTGGAGCAAGACTCTGCCCCCAGACATGCTTCCAGGATTCTCATCTACTGTGGATAGACACACATCAATCTGATATTGGATATCCCAGTTGATTCTGGAGTCCATCCCCAACATGGCACCTTTGCTTACAATAGTAACAATTTGAACACATCACATTTGCATTTAGTCACATCCTTGCCTTGTGTAACTGGTACTATAGGATGAGGTCAGGTCAGTATTGATCCCCACTATTCCCCCCCAACACTCCATACCAGACTAGCCTTCTTGAAGCACCATCACCACTCTGATGATGTCACTCACCTGCTCAAAAACCTTTTCCAAACATAAAATTGAATACCTCCAGTGAAGAATGAAATGTCCTGTATGGTCTTGCCTGACACCCACTGCCTTAGCTTTCTTTATGTTCTAGCCTTTTTCTTCAGGTAGTACCCCTCTGCAGCCAAGTGCCACTACACATTTTCTACATTTATGCCTTTGCTCCTCTTCCCTCAAGCCCCACACGGCCGGCTCTGCCAATATTTTTTTTTTCTCTCCCTTTAAGACCTAGATCAAAGGTCATCTTCTTTATGAATCTTCTCAACGGAACCTAATGTGTCCTTCCTGGAGCCTCCCAAAGTGCTTTATACCTGTAGATGTCTTATGACTTTATAACCTCTGCTTTTGATTGTAGTTATTACAGTGATCTCATCACCCTTACTGGACCTGGAGTTCCTTAAAAGCCAGAACTGTGTCTGGTTTATGTCTGTGTCCCCAGGGTAAAGCCAGTGCTTGGATGTTTGTTCAACATTGGAATCCAGTAAATGAAATTTGAGGGCATAAAAGAGTGAACAAGGGAGTCAGTGAACAAATGGATTTGGTCCTGTACCCCACTGCCTGCCTTTTTCTCTTCCTCCCCCTCTGAGTTCCTGAGCTGTACAGCTTGTAACCCTGATCATATTTTAAGATAAGGGATACAGTGGTATAATGAGAAATCTATAAGGGAAAGAGCACTGGTTTGGAATCCAGACACCTGGAGTCTGATCTGGAGTTACTTTTTTTATTTTTTAACTTTTTTTAAGTGTTTATTTTTGAGAGAGACAGAGGTCGAGCAGGGTAGGGCAGAAAGAGAGAGGGAGACACAAAATCTGAAGCAGGCTCCAGGCTCTGAGCTGTCAGCACAGTGCCTGACAAGGGGCTCAAACTCACAAACCATGAGATCATGACCTGAGCAGAAGTCAGACACTTAACCGACTAAGCCACCCAGGTGCCCCTGATTCGGAGTTTCAAATTAAGATGTTGTACAAGTCATTTCCCCATTTTAACCTTTAGTTTGCTTCTCTAGGAAAGTTAGAGCATCATATTAGATGATCTTTAGATCCTTTCTGGTTCTATTTGATTCTATTCCCTTTCTTCTACCTCTGTACCCATGACGAGAATACCTCTCCCATTTCAAAACAGAGTAATAATATAGATTATTTACTGAGGGTTATAGAGCACTTTTCACTGGCCCATCTTCCGTGCTGAAATTTCCCAACAATTACAAAGGGTTCAGTTTCCAGCACTGACACCAGGTCCCCAGTCCAGCTCAGAAACAGTCTTGCACTGACCTCATTCTAATGTTAACTGGAAGTCACATTTATCAATTTCCAGAATATTGCAAATCTCCAGTTCCTGACACAGTACCTTCTCCTTAAAGAATGCTTCTGGTAGGAATCCCTTCTTTCATCTGGATCATTCTCTACTGCTGACTACTAGTTCATTTACCTACTTGGTAAATTGGGTTGTCTGTAGAAGGAGACCAGCTTGACATGCTCGGGAGTGGTTTAAGAAGGCTGAGCACTCATTAGCTGGTTTCCACTGGAGGAGTCGAAGATCTTGGAATAGGCTTCCACTGCAAAAGAAGCAGCATCAAATGGTCCAAAACTTCAGTGCAGAAGTGTGACAAGTGAAATTAATGCATCAGAAAGAATGTCTGGAACAATAAAATGGTGCTGTGCTTTTATGCTGACAGTAATCCCCATGAATACAGGTTTCTTGTAGATCACTTGGCCTGTGCTACTGGAATTAGGGTTGGCTTGCCCCAGAGGCATACTCTGCCATAGACACGGCACCAGAGGGGATTTGTAGGGCTTTCCTTTTAGAGACCAGTTACAAATCCACATGACACATAGACTCAAGAGCTGAAATGGATCTTAAGAAATTATTGAGTTCAGTCAACCCTCCTCATCCTGCTTTATAAATGAGGAAACTGAAATCTGAGAAATTTAATGCTTTGCCCAAGATCACTCAGCTAGTAATGAAAGGAGCATGAGCCGTGAACTTGACGACTACATAATAAGTAATCCAAATGCTGCCTCTCCAAGCCACCCACCTCTCAAGGAAAACCTTGAACTGGTCAGCACTATTTGAGATTGTAGAACCAATCCATACATTTCTGAGAAACTCTGCATTGGCCAGAAATTGAGAGCTAAGTTGGCTTCAATATGATATGGAGAACTTAACTTTTATTTAAACTGTGACTTATAGGGTGGCCTGAGCTACCCCAGAGTGTGCTTTGGTTTGTGGGGTTTGGAAACACCCTACATGGATGTTTACAAGATGGTACGGATGTCCTGGCTCCGTTCTTGGCACATTTATGGAAGCAGTAACTGCTTAGGCCATCCCTCTAGATCAGGCTGTAAATCCATCAGATCATCTTAGCCCCTGAGCTGGGTTTCTCATGCTGGTCTATGAGGATTAGGTAATACCCCCTATTTTTCTCCAGTTGCCTATGAGACTTTGTTAGTTGTGCCTGCTGGCTGGCAGAGGAACTGTAAGTTATCATCTCCATTTTAACTTAGAAGACAGTTGAACTCAAGAAATTGATGATTTAATAGGTTCCTTCCTCTCCACCCAAAACTGGGTAAAATACTCTCTATGCTTATCTCACATAATTCTTACCCTTTGATATAGGTGTTTTCATTGCCATTTTACAGATAAAGAATGTAGGACTCCAGATCATAGAGCTAGTAAGTCAGGAAACTAAAGTGAAAGCCTTAGTAGGTCCAGAATTACCATTCTCTTGATTCAGCCTTTGCTTTTCACAAAGATGATCTAAGAAAAGGGAAATAGGGTTGGGCGTATGTGAGGAGGTGAGAAAGGCCTCCACCATTGCTGACTTTGGTCTCTATATCCTGCCACGGAGATGCTGCTGGTGCTCCCATCAGTAGACACCTGCAGAGTCACCTTGTCTGTCTCTTGCCAGGCTCCTTCCTCCTCCTCAACACCTCAGCAAACTCCAAGCACACCATCCTGAGCCCGTGGATGAGGAGCAGCAGCGAGCACTGCAGGCTGGCTGTCTCGGTGCACAGGCATCTGCAGCCTTCTGGGAGGTATGTCGCCCAGCTGCTGCCCCACAATGAGGCTGGAAGAGAGATCCTCCTGGTACCCACTCCAGGAAAGCATGGGTAAGTCCCTCCCCGTGTTCAAAACTAATGATATAAAAGGCCATTTAGCGTTTGGCTGCAAATTTCCAGAGTCTGTGACATCTACTTAAAACTCACAGTCATCCTTTAATGGGTAGGGTCCAGATTGAGCCATTACTGCTAATATTCCCAAGGTAGTGTCTCGGGCACTGATCTGTGGGGCTCTCTGGCTGGCCAGGCTGGTGGTCCTTCCAGAGGCCAGAAGACCAGCTGGAAAAGTGGGCATTTAATGAGTGGGTGTTAAATATATTTATTTCCCAAAGTACAGATGGAGCCAAGAAGAAAACAGCCAAGGGTAGTGTTAAAAGGCCAAAATGAAAGTAATTTAATATGCTGGAAATGGGGTTTTACCAGCAGTACTTGGGCAGGTGGAGAAAGAGCAAACCATTGTAGCCACCTAAGTAGGTCCTGCAGGAGTGTGGGACCCCTGAGCAGAATTGGTCAGGGATGCCACAGTGGTATCACTTCAGTAGAGATTGAAACAAGCTTTGTTCCAGAACCTCTAAGGCTTACATAATACTGAAATCACACCAGATACCCATGTCAGTGAGCTCCTCAAGCTTCCAGAATACACTCACTTGCTTACTCAGTGATCCACTGGGCCTCTAGAAGTAGTGACATTGGAAAGCAAATTTGAACCAGGGTATCTCTGTGCATACCCTTTTTTTTCTTATTCCATAAGAATAAATCCCATTATAAAATCGCACTTTTGGGGGTCCCCAGATATGATTAGTGTATAATCAACAAGGGTGAAAGATCTTTTTTTGTGACATGTTTACAGAAGAAAGACCTCAGATTTCTATCTAAGCTGAGACTTAGCTTCATTCTAAGAAAATATCTTTCAGAGGAGTTTCATCTGAACAGTGGTGTTACCCATGGTTTGCTGGGTCAGGAGGGGATAGCCTGTCTACTGCTTTTCCAAAAAGCTCTGTGGTCTCCTATTAGTAATTTCTTGAAAGTCTCCACCCTAGTCTGCTACAACCAACTCATCTGTATTTAATTGTGCTTCAAAATACTACAAGCTGCTCCAGTCCCAGCAGGAATGAAATCTTAACTTCAAGAAGGATGCTGTCCCCATACCTAAATTCATATCCATCTTCTTGCCTCTGAAATACCTTCTTGGGCTGGATGAAAAGGTCCCAGCTCCAAGTCCCTCTTCCTCTGTTCACCAGAAATTAGGAATGTTGGGTGTCTGGGCTGCCCACTGTTTTTTTTTTTTTTTTTAATTTTTTTTAATGTTTTATTTATTTCTAGGAGAGAGAGAGAGAGAGAGACAGCATGAGCAGGGGAGGGTCAGAGAGAGAGGGAGTCACAGACCGAAACAGGCTCCAGGCTCTGAGCTGGCAGTCAGCACAGAGCCCGACGCGGGGCTCAAACCCACGAACCGCGAGATCATGACCTAAGCGAAAGTCGGACGCTCAACTGACTGAGCCACCCAGGCGCCCCTGGGCTGCCCACTGTTTTAGATGAACTGTCCTCTGGGCCAAATTTCCCTCCAGCACTGCCTTCCTTTCTTGGGAGAAGCGCAGATGGTAAGGCTTCCCATCCATCAGCAGGGCGGGTGCTGGCCTCTGCTGCCGTGCCATTCTGTAGGCACCTGCCCAACCTTATGAGTTGTTTATTCTGACATCTGCACTCCACGCCAACCCTGCCAGAGACCAGACAGCGCTGCCCGAGGCTGCTGAGAATTCAGACCATCAATCTGTTACAGTGTGGGTGGGGTGGGACTCATTGATGTCATAGGGGAAGTGGAGTTCAGAGTCTCTCTGAAGTGCAGGCTGAGAATGTGCACGCATGTGAAGGAAGAGTGCCAGAGGGATTTCAATGCTTCCTGAGTAGCAGAGCTTAGTCCCCTGGATAGCATGTTTGGAAGACCACAGCTCCTCCCTACGGCTAGCCGAGGGTCTTGCAAAGATGTTTCCCCTCATTATCTTCCTATGCGTGCGACTACCTGGTGAGTTCCCACTTAACAGATGAGAAAACTGAGGCAGAGAGAGGAAATAGGAAGTGATGTGGCCCAAAGTGGACTCCAGATTTCCCCTTCTCTCATTAGTGTACTTTCCAGGAAACCCATAGCCTCTCAGCAGAGGCAAAGGGTGGGGTCGTGGGGTCAGGAAAATGGAAATGGAAGGTGAAGGATCCTTGCAAAAAGAGATCATCTAGATTCTTTGGTGTCTCAAGACAGTTGAGCACAGGGGGCGTATGATGGCAACCTTCCTTTCACAGACAGTGAGAATAGGGACAGGAAGACAGCGCAGTGATTCTCCTTAGTCTCAAGGCCCCTCCTGCGAGCCATTGCATTTTTCCCCAGAGCAACTCTCCCACTGCAGGAGTCGGCCTGCCTCCTGGAGAGTGGGAGGTAGGCAGGAAAAGGAAGCAAGTGTGCTGGGGCAAGCCCGCTGACTTGAGGGCTTGCCTGGGGCTGCCCTACATCTACAGTGGCTTTGTCTTAGGCTGGGCTCCAGGCATCTCTGTGTAGAGATGTTCTCCCTGAGCCCTGACAGAGCCATCTTGGAGTTTGGGGATGAGCAGGAGTGATTCCAAATGGAAACTAAAGATGCCTGAGCCAGCCTCCCCACCCCTAACAAAATCGATGTGGTGCGGGTAGAAAGTGGCAGCTGAAGGGGCAGGCCACAGACTGCCCTACTGCTTGGAGGAGCTGTGCTGCCCCAGGCAGCTTGGCAAGCTGCAGGGCATGGGCATTTGTCCAGTGCTTCACAGAGCTCTAGGTATTTGTGTAGAGTTGGATCCGGCTTGCTCAGCCTCAGCTCTTTTGATATCCAGGACCAGATCATTCTTTCTCTGGTCACTGTCCTGTGCGTGGCTCCCCAGCTTCCCAGGCCTCTGCCCACTGGATGCCAGTAGCATCTCTCCTTGTCGTGGCAATAAAAATGTCTCCAGACATTGCCTTATGTCCCCGTGGGGGGTGGGGGTGGGGGGCAAAATTGTCCCCATTGAGAACTACTGAAATAGCTAGAAAATATTACAGCTGGGAGGAACCCTGAGATTTACCTCGAGTTTCAACCTCGTCAATTCTCAGGAGTGGGGACTGAGGCCCAGAATGGGGAAGGGACTCTCTCCATGTCATATGATGAATGCCACTGTTGGTAGACAAGTGTCTTGAGCCCTATGCTCAGGTCTATATGCCAACCACTGTACTAAATCCTCAGTTACATAGATATGTAAGGCCCAGTCTCTACCCTTGAGTAATAATAACTACTGCCAACACTTATTAACACTTTCCAGATGTGCTAGCCAGTCAATGCTGTGCACTTTACATGCATTTTCTTATTTAATACTCAACAAAACAGTGAAGCAGTTACTGTTACTCTCTTCCATTTCACAGATGAGGAAATTCAGTGAGATCAATCTTCCCAAGGTCACTGGCTATACAGGGTACAGGAGTTCTGAACCTAAGAAGCCTGACTTCAGACTATCTTTGCCCATTGCTGGAAGAGCTCAAGGCCATGGTACTACAGAAAAAAAAAAAAAAATCAGTATTCTATGAATCAAAGCCATCAGTTTAGGCCCTCCCCAGTTTGAAGAACCGTTACTCATTGGGTACTTTCTATTTGTTAGGACCATACAGGTGCTAGAGATACAAAAGACTAGGCTTTGATGGTCTATGAAAGGATTTTCCATGAATGAGCTCTGTGACTTCAAGGTGAATCCCACCCGTACAAAACTTCAGTTTCCCCATCTGTGACGTGAGGATGATGATGCCAGCCCCGCTCATGTGGTGCTGTGGAGTTAAAGTAATAAAAGACATAAAGGGTTTTTCACACTAAGCAGGATATAAATGTAAGAGGCCATTATTTAATACCCTAATCTGCTCTGTACTGCTCAGAATTGGGGATCACAAAGGACTAAGACTCATCTGCTCTCTGATTGCGGGGTTAGTGGCAATATCAAGGATCCTTTGTTTTGAGATCCTTGGCACTTTTCTTCACTGAAGTTCACTCCCTTTGATGTCAGAGATGACCCAGCAACATGATGCTCTGAGTGGTGAGGGGGACACAGTGAAATCCTGTGGTAATGACAGTGATAATTACAGATGGGGCTGGCTTCCTCTCAGGACAGGCCTTAGGTGGTTTGGAGACAGCTATTTGCAAAACAACACTCAACATTTGTAGTAACAAGGGAGGAAAGTGTCCTAACACAGTCCACTGGGGAGAGCTTGACTCATAGGAGTGGGCTGAGGAGGGACAAGCCTGAGGCCACAGAGTCCCTCAGACACCAGGTCATGAGCACGAAGGGCGGCACTGGGGGAGCAGCGGCCTGCCTAGAAACACCGGAGGCAAGGGCAGGCAGTCGGGGAGCCCCAGCAGCCGCTCCCTTCCTTGCCTCCTGGAAAGCAGCCACCTACATGAAGTCTAGCGAATCATGGAGCATGAGCGCCCACCTCTGCCAAGGCCTGGCTTTGGCCCGGGTCTCCCAGGGGACACACAGTGACGAGTGCCCGGCCTGCTCATCTGGTTGTCTGCCCTGCCAGAATGACCACAGGAGCACGGAAGCAGAGAGATGCTCTGTCAAACAGCCCAGCCCTGCTGGCCACAGGATCCAGCAGGCATAGGACATCTTAACTAGAAGTCAGAGGTTACAAAGTCCCCATGAATTGAATGAATATGATAATCCCTATTTAGAATGGTGAGCTGTGAAGTGGCATAAGGAAAATGGTGCACGCTGTGCCAACTGTATTAGGTACTTAACACATGCTAGACGCTTCCCAGGGCATCCATCCCTCTAACCGCCATGGATGGAGTGCCCCCAGTGAGGTAGGTGTTGGGGATATGCAGTTGAAGATGACACGGGCAGCCTTCAAGCAGCATCCAGTCCAGTAAGGAAGACTCAGCACGTGCTTGTGCAGATGGCTTTAAATGGGGGCCCAGACATATTAAGGGGCATCAGTTGGCAGTGTGAAATCCGTGCCCTCTTGGACTCAGGACCCCAAGCTCAGGGAGTAGGGGTATTTGGGGCTGTAGGAGCTCCTTCTCGGTTCCTTCCCGGACACCTGAGCACACAGCTTTCTCCCAGAGCCTTGGGTATCCGGGGACTTTATTATGTATGACCAGAACTACACAGTGGGTAGAGGGAACAATTGGCCCTGAGGGGATAGAAGTTGCCAATCATTTGAATTACTAATACTTAAACAGATGTTTTAAACCTAAAGGATTTGGTGATACTCAGACTTGAGCCAGGATAAGCTGTCAGGGCCATTCCGTAGCCCAAACAAGGTTCATTCCAGAAGGTGGCCAAGAAATAAGGCTCCCTCAGCACAAACTTCACCTTTCTGCAGGATCTTAACCTCTACCCTCAGAGGAGGCCTGGATTCCTTCTCTCCTGTCTACCGGGGAGGCCAAGGCCCTGAGGCATGACGTGATGTGATGAAGGACAAAGTGTGAGCTGTGGGCCTTCTAGAGCCCCACCCTCTCATACTCTCTTCTATCTCCTGGCTGAACTACTGCATCAGGAAATCCTCAAACTCACTGCCTTTAGCTTAAAATCTACAGCCACCCACCAGCAGTGAAGAAAAACCTATGTCCATGCTGGCTACCCGCACGGCTGCCACATTTACTTAGACCAATCAGTTCTGGCCAAAGACACCAGCTTCAAAATGAGAACAATCCTAACGGGAGACCTGCCAAAGTCATTTAATTCAAAGCAATATGGACTTGTGGGTGTGGACGTGCCATGCCAGTCCTGGCTCCCCTGCTAATCTGCGGCTCCTCCCACCTCAGTTTCTTACCTTCCTTCCATAGGGGAGATTCCAGCTGCACACTGTCCCCTTCCTCATCCTGCAAGGCCAGCTGCTTCACCTTAGGTGGCCTCTCAGGACCGGGGTAGCAGGAAACAATTTTCCCTACCCCACAGTCCTGCTCTTTGCCTCTAGTCTGGCTCACAGGTCAGTTACCCCCTCTTGATGCAGAGACCTTCTGCTGCAAATGTACAGAACCCTGAATTCTCCTGTAAATAGACCAAATGGTCTCACAGTCTGAGTGAGGGATAAACTTTGGGCAGGACAACATGGAAAGATGTCGCTAGGTATTTGCTTCTGAACAGATGCCTGACTGCCAAGCTGTGCCGGATTTAACTTCAGTTGGCCCAGGGCGGTGTGGCAGGTCCGGCCAGCGTGGGGAGATCAGGGGCCTGTGGCTTTCAGCACCCTCCAGCCAAAGTCCTCCTCACATCCTGCTTGTGTGATAAACGGGATCAAGAATAAAAAAGGTGATCATTTATTGAAATTGATGCCCTCGAGTGGCAGTGTCACAATGATTTAATTTCAGACCCAGCATTTTCTCCCTTTCAAAGTCATTCAGAGTGTCGGCTTTTCTCTTTCTCCCCTTGGTCTGAATAACACACTAATAAATATACAATAAGGGCTTTAATGTCTGGGTGATTTACACTAAAAAGAGAGAGCCATTCAGAGGCTTTAAAGACAATTTTTTAAAGCCTTAAAACTCACACCCAGCCTTGTCAGGGGCATATTTCCAAGACACCTGGTCATGGGAACAGTTACTCAGACTGGGGTTCTCTGAGCACGAGACTTGGGTCTTTACTGTGTTTGGAGGTAGCTCCCACACACAGTGTGAGTTTAGGCAAGTCTCTGACTCTCTATGAGCCTCAGCTTTCCTATCTGTAAGATGGTAATAATTGGCATGCCTCACGAGATTGTCGTGAGGATTAAATTAGATGACATGCAAAACAGGCACTAATAGTGCTTTGTCCCCACTCCTGGCTGCCCCTCGAAGGAGCAGGGGAGCAGGGCTGGCCTTCCTCCAGGCAGCTCAGGGCTGTGTGGGATTGGGTATGAGGACAGTCAAGGTTAGACATTTCATATTCCCTATCCTCAGAGTGACTGCCTGTGTTCCCTAAATTGGGTCTCAAAGTACCAGTCTCACTGGCTGTGCTTGGATTCACCGTATTTCTCATCCCTGTGAATGGTATTATTGAAGCAACTACTGAAATGCTAGTCCTCTCTAGAACACTTGGATTTGAAGCCATTAATATGATAGGTCTCAAGCTTTGGGGGTACAAATCAGAACCACCCATTTTATAAAATTCATACAGTTTAGTCCCATGCAGAGTGATTCTGATTTTATTTGTCTTCAGAAGGGGCATGAGCATGAGTATTTCTAGAAAAGGGCACAGGGATTCTGGTGTGCATCAAAAATTAGGGATCATGGTAAACACCTCAGCTTGAATTGGCTGATCACATAAACTGGTAGCTTTCTACAATCCTTTACTAAATACTGAAGACAAAAGTTAAAAAGAAAACCAGGAAAAGTGAGATACACTTGTGTGCAGGGTGTAGAGCCCTGTTTCCCCCTCACAGGTAGACATACTAGTGACAAGGTCCCCCTACACACACACCTGGCCTGATCCCGCCTGTGTGGCCCCCATATGGAACAAGTGGATGAATCCAGGGCCATTTAAGGGACTGGTCTCCACCAGTGGGTCTACTCCAGACATATCTATCATTCTGTCTCCAGAATTACTATGGTTTTTAAGGCCACAGGGGACTGAGAAGAATACAAGGTGGACTAGAGAAAGCTGGACTTTTCGGAGTCAGAGAGAGTCTCCATCCATCCATTCATCCACATCTATTCATCCATCCATCCACCCACCCACCTACCATCCATCTCTAGTCTTCAGAATGCCATGTGCTGACTCTCATGTAGGTCCCAGGTTAACATTGGAGCATGGCACTCCTTTTTGTTCTCAGGGGATAGATAGTATGCTGTTAACATTCATAGCAACTCTGTACAGTGCATGTTCAGGTTTCCAGGTGCACCAACTATCATCAGTCCACCAACTTATTTCATCTTCACTTTGATCTGTGTCACATATGTTATTTTTAAAAATGTTCTTAATGTTTATTTACTTTTGAGAGAGAGAGAGAAAGAGAGACAGAGCACAGGTAGGGGAGGGGCAGCGAGCAAGGGAGACACAGAATCCAAAGCAGGGTCTGGACTCTGAGCAAGATCATGACCTGAGTTGAAGTCGGACGCTTGACAGACTGAGCCACCCAGGAGCTCTGTGTGTCATATATGTTATTATCCTCATTTTACAGATGAGTAAACTAATCTTAGAGAGGTTCAACAATTTTCCCTTTGTCATGGGTAACACATAGAGAAACACATATCTTTTGAGCACTTTTTTTTTTTTTTTTTTTGGCTTCTGTTGTTTCCACGAGGAAGCCTTGTAGTTGAACCCTGGTATGATGCCTGACTCTGAGGAAACTGGCATCTATTCTTATCCAGTCAGGAAAAGCTCTTCTCAAGAAGACTTTGGTCATCTAATTCAGAGCCAGAAGCCCTGAAGGTAGAGACCTCAGGCTTGTGGATCTTCTTACTCCTCATAGTGCTTGGCACAGCACCTGGCCCATAGTAGGTGTTCTTTGTCAGGTGAATGGACACGGGATCAGTTATGGTAGTCTATGCTACAACTCTTCTTAAACTTGAGCTCTGAGTCTAAAGCTTTAGGTCCAATCTGAGATCACAGAAGAGTCTCCAATCAATGAGAAGATGAAAAGTAGCTTCTTCCCACCCTTTGCCCATGCCCAGGGATATATGTATAATCCTCCCTGGAGCTCAGGAAGCAGCTGTCAGAGAGCACCTCGACTGTGAAGGTTACCACTAAGTACAAAGGACAATTCCTTTCCTGGCAGGAACAACTTTTACTCACGATTGCTTTCATTGATGGGCGTCAAGAAAAATAAATGAAAAGACCATTGGCTTCTGCCAGTTTTGACCTTCGAGATTTGACAGCCCAGGGCTTGTAGTGGGGCTCTTTTGAGCTGGTTCCTTTCCTTTTCCCACAATGCCCTGGATATTTGATGGATTGAACATTAGGGAGTTGAGAGAACGGTGAATACCTGTAACCCCTTGGCTTATCAGAATGGCATCTTCGAAAATCCCATAATGATAAATGTATGTTGTATGCAAAAAGAAGGCAAATGCATAAAAACAATCAGGTCTCATCTAAGAAGCATTTGTTGAGCCTAGCCTTTTCCCAGTGGGGAGGGAGATATTAAAAATGGGAGGAATTTAGGCGATAGACCACTAGTCAAGGAATTCACTCATTCATTCCATCAGGCATTCTGTCAACAAACATATATGAGTCTTACTCTGTCCTGAGTACTGGCTGGACTCTGATGGTTCATGCTGCTTTTAGGGGGCTCACAGTGAGGTTTGGTGTTCAATGACAAGGGACAGCTGTGAGGCTATGGAGAAAGGGCTATCATGAGTTTATGCACAGGGTGTGAGCAGAGGGGTATGGAGGAGTGAATGCCCGAGTGTGCTGGTGGCTGGTAGGCAAGCTGGCCCAGAGAAGACACCTTGAGCTGGTTCTGAAGGGAGGGGGGCAGCGGTCAGGGGGCAAATGAGCCAAAGGCATGCCACGCACAGAAGGACCATGTGCCAAGGCCCAGCAGCTTGAGAAGTCGGTGGTACTGGGGCCACACGATCACTTAGCCACTCTGCCCCCATCCAGTCTCTCAGAGTTCTCACACTTCATATAAATGTGACTCTGGCTTGCATGGCAACAGTACCCATCCCTTTCTCATCGAGACAGTTTCCAAACAGAATTCTCATTCCTGGACCCCTTCCCCCACCTCTTTTTGTATCAAATGTCCTGCTACAAATGCTCAGAAGATTTCACCCTGGATCTAGGCTCTTTTCTCACTTCCTCTATCTCTGTGTTAGTATCTTCCTCCCCAGTGAAGACTTCAGATTCCTATAGACAGTACATGTACACAGTGATTTCTGCCCCAGCACAAGTGGACTCAGGGTACAAGCTATTTATACTTTTTGGCTATGGTTGGCTCAGACTCTAGGACTTTCCTGTCACCCCTCCCCTCGCCCTCCTTTGCAGAAAGAATAGCTAAGGTCATTATTCCTCATGGATTGTCCTCCACCTCCATCTTCACCACAGAGACCCTTACTCATTCTGCAGCATCCATATCAGTGTCTCCCCTGAATCAGATTCCATTGATAGCACCAGCCTGTGGCCTTGTGATGATCCAGCTACAAGCCCCTCTCCCCTACTAGTTGACAGAAATCCAGCCCCTTCCTTTCACTGCTGGCCCCATGTGTCAGCATGAAAAAGATGAGGAAAGAGTGAAGCTGTTGGCCAGGTTGAACAGGAGTGCACCCCGCTTCCTCTGCTCCCCTTAATTTATATATACCCTAACAATGGAAAGGAAGAAATGTGTCTTAGTCTGTGTAACAAAATACCACTGACCCGGTGGCTTAGAAATGATAGAAATCTATTTCTCATAGCTTTGGAGGCTGGAAGTCCAAGACAGAGTGCCAGCAAGGTCATGCTCTGGTGAGGGCCCTGATTCACAGTTGGCACTTTCCCACTGTGTCCTCACATATTGAGAGGGGCCAGGGGCCTCTCTGAAGCCCCCTTTAGAAGAGTGCTAATCCCATCCATGAGGCCTTCACCCTCATGACCTAATCAGCTCCAGTGGCCTTACCTCCTACTGCCATCACATTGGGGGTTAGGTTTCAGCATAAGAATTGGGGGCGGGGGGGAGGCACATTCAGACCATAGCAAGGAGAGAAGGATAGTTACTTAGAATTTACTCAGTGGTGCCAAGCATTGTTCTAAGTGCCTCCCATGTGTCATCTCACTTAATATTATGCTCACTGCCACTCAGTGAGGGAGGCAATTTTATGACCTGCATTTTACGGTGAGGAAGCTGAAACTCAGTGAGGTTAAGTAACTTGCCCAGGGTCACACGGCTAGTAAGGAGCAGACTACATTTGAAGCCAGACAGTCTAGCTCCACAGTCCACTCTCCTAGTCACTATGCTCAAGGCCTCCCTATCACCAACCAGTAGTTAAGAATATATTAGTATTTATGTATAATGATACATATGTAATATGTAATCACTGTCTACTCTTCATAAATACCTAGCTGCATATTTTCTGTGGTACATATATAATCCTTCCCATCCAAAAATAAAGGGCAAAGTTCTAAGGCTTTTGGCCCAAGAAAGAACATTTTGGAAAGTAGATAGCCTTAAGAGTAGGAACTATAAAGCCTGGCCCTGCAGAAGGTTATAGAAAATCCAAAATGGTTCTAGTTCCCTGTTTGCTGAAGCTCTAGGCCAATCCAGGCCCTCTTGCCCGGGGAGGCCAGGTCTCTGTCTGTGGTGATGGAATTATCTGCTCTTTTAGGTGTGATACAAAGAGTCTAGGCTACCAGTTCTGATGGCGGCTGAGTAAAGAAACACCCTGAGCTGCATAATAGCCCAGCTCCACTTTGCATTCACTTCAGGCCTCAAAGCAAACCTCCCTGTGTTTCATTACCTGGCCTGCTTCTGAATTTTCTTTTTTCCCCTCTGTTTTGTTTATAGTACCACACTGACATGTGTAGATAAACTCCTTGTTTTTATAACAGAAATCCATTTTCTTATGGTTCAGAGCCTTAGTTAAGAGCTGTATCAACCATGGGACCTTGCATTTAAAAGGCTTTACAAAATCTACACACGGATTTGGTGCAATGTCTATTCCTGAGACCATCTTACATCACTAAGCTCCAAGAAGGCATGTTCCCACGGTTTTCAAAATAGTGATCACTTTCCCTCTGTCAGTGGGTATATCTTGTAGTCGTGAGAAAGGGGCGGGCACACAGTGAAGGTCACAGCTTTTCAAGGGGAGGCAGGCTGAGCCCAGGGCATAGAAGCTGCCTGTGAGACCATTTGCCCAAGGACTTCAGGTTACCTGAGAGTCGGGGGCCTCCCCGCACCTCTCAGGACAACTTAGGACAAATGACTAGCACACTGTGGGAATCAAGAGAGGGCCCTCTGCTGTGTTGCTTCCTTCCTGGCCCCACTTCTAGACTCAGATTTTGTTCTTCTCTGTTGTATTATTCTGTGGAATGTTCCTTAACGTCTTTGAGAACAGTAACCTCAGTGACTCCTCCTGGACATTAGGAAGTCCCAAAATAGAGTAAGTCAAGAACTTGATAAGAGAACCAGTAGGTGAACATTGCAGGTTGCTAATCTCCTGCTTCAGATCCTTCACTGAACCCGAGTGGAGCCCAGGATCAAGTCTGAGCTCCTTTTCAGCATGGCACACGACCCCAATCTGGCCCTCCCCATCTTGAGCTTACCCCATTCCTTTGGACCCATACTTCTTTTATAATAAGCTATTCACAATTGCCCTAATTGAAGCAAGTAGTTTCAACCCCTCTTGCCTCCCCCTACCTCTCCGACCACCATGTACAATCTTTCTCCTCCTTCAAAAAAGAATCTCTTAGCTCTCAAGCCATTCCTGGGGCTCCAGACCCAATCCACGCAGTGCTGATTATACCATTTGCACTCACTTCTGTGGCCTGCTTCATATCTCCGTTACTGTTCTCAGCCCCGAGGTACATTTGTCCTTTTACAGGTCTTTCTCACCAATTAGGCATCCTAAGAATAGGGATGGGCATTATTTATCATTGTGTCTCTGCTGCCTCACACTGACCGTGACCCACAGTATATGTTCTAGAAATGCTTTTTAAATGAACAAACACCCAAATTAATTGGACCAGGAACTCTGAGAATTTGAGATTTGGTTTTAAGAAACAGATGCATCTGGAAAGCTCTTGACCAAAATTCTATCTCCATCCTCCATAACATCTCACTCCCTTCCACTCAACCCCTGGTGTAAAGACTGTTCTTCAGCCTGCATCCTCTCCATCCCACACCACTGAGCAAATGCTGGCCTTGCTCAGCCTTGGAAATAAGATGGTCCCCAAGCTTCCTGATTGTCCACTCTGGGATCATCTTAGCCCCTCCGATTTTCCAGACAATTTCCTATGTTTCCTGTGTATTTTCTTATCTTCCTCAAGAATCTTCTCCTTGGTATTTCCCTGCTCCCCTCCAATGTCTCCCTCTTCTTAGTTTACTTTACATTCCCACTTAGGCACACTGACTCCTGTTGAAGTTTTTTTTAATATCTATATATTTTTTCAGACAAAGATGAGTTCCAATTGTGTTCTCTCCAACTATTTCTTAAATATTCCCTCCATTATCTTTTTCCCCTTCCCAGGACTAAAACTCCTCACTGACTGCATGAAATTCTAATTATGATTCTATTGGAGGTTTACCCGCAGGCCGCAGAGTGACTCCTCTGCCTGGACTTTCTTCTAGTCACTTTCCCTAAGGAGTCTCTTGGTGCCTATTGGGTCATCTTCTCAATAGATATAGATGATTTTCATTTATAAAAATCCTCACATGTCTACCAACTTTCTTGATTAACTCTGCTTCCCTGTCTAACTTAAGGCTGGTCTCTGGGGTTTGGGGTGCTGGTGGCATCAGGTTCACTGTGTATGGAATTAAGCCAAGAAATTTGATGATTGGCAAAGCAAGAGTTCAGATAGAAATAGAAACTTCTGTATTACACTGTCTCTCCACAGTCCTTGAGTCCTTGGTCTTCTTCTGTGGCTATTCCCACATGACTATTTATGCTAATTTGGGTTAAAGGCATAGTCTAGCCAGGAGAACTAGAAAAATATTTTAGTCATAGACTCATCAAGCAGAAAATAACCTTAAAAGTCATTGAATCCAGTCCCTTTATCCTCACTTGAAACCAATGCAAAAGCCTCTTCCAAAGCTCATCTGACTTCAGCTTGCATGATCCAACCAATAGGATGCTCACCTTGCAAAGCAGACCCTGTGAAGCAGCTTTTGCTGCTAGGAAGAACTTGCTAATATCCCACTGCCTTTGTAATCTTGAAAGATGTTCAATGTCTCTAAAAAGTTGTTCAGTTTCTTCAGGCCTCCTATATCTCATCCATAAAATGGGAATAGTAATACCTATCTTGTAGGAGCTTTTAACAATGATAGCTAATATGCACTGAGTGTTTACCATCTCTTAGCACTGAGATATATAAGTGAATTTAACACCACAATTTTCTTGTGAAGTAGTACTATGATTATGCATATAAGGCATCTAGCATAATTTGAGCAGATAGTATATGTTAGTTCCCTATCCTATTTCACCATTATCTGGTTGATCTTCTATTTGTTCTCTGGAATCACATAGAACAAGCCTACTTCCTTCTAACAAGGCAGTTTTTAATTTCTTTGAGGATAGTTTTTATGTCTCTTCTTAACTTTTTCTCCCTCCAGGCTAAACAATTTTAGTTTCTTCTACAGCATATTTTCCAAAGCCACATTCTTCTC
Source organism: Hyaena hyaena (assembly GCF_003009895.1). NCBI lineage: Eukaryota > Metazoa > Chordata > Mammalia > Carnivora > Hyaenidae > Hyaena > Hyaena hyaena. Next base: position 2,046,260 of record NW_024080772.1, on the reverse strand, counting down.
ATGTGACTGTAACCAGTGAAGAGGTCAGGGGGTGGGAGTGGGGGACCCGTTCTTCAATGATCTGGAAACCTTATCCACCAGTGTAGCATAAGCTTGGCTCACTCTTCCCCTAGCTGCATCCTGCTGTTTGAACCTCAGGCACCCTAAAGTTAGCAACCAGGAAGGCTGCTGAAGCATTTCATCAAAAACATTTTCTAGACGATTTGCATCTTTTCTTCCCAATGGAGAATCCTCAAGTTTCTCTTGCAGGCAAAGGAGCCCTTTCTTGTTTGCAACTGACATTCCCAAAAATATCTGATTCAAAAAGAAATTTAATTTTGTCCCCAGCTTTCACATCATCTTGCTTTGTTTGTCATTCTTGTGGTCCGCCAGCTTTGCCCCTTTGTTCTCCTAATTGCCAGAGACATTTTTATACTGAGTAAATTGCATCAGCCTCACTACAAAATGAATCAATTTGGGAAGAGTATGAGCTACACTGTTGTCTTAAGTGTGCATTAACATTTAGATGCGTTATTTAAAACGGGTCTGGGGTTAGTGCCAGGGAGATAGCTTCATGACTATTCTGACTCATTCTCTGCAGCCAGACTCCACAGAATGAAACTGAGGAAGGCTGAAACCCATCCTAACCGTCCATCCCTCTAGGGAGGGCTTGAACTAGGTGAGATCTTTTAAGAGCCCAGATTTGGGAACTTGACTGACAAACTGAGCTTGACTTGGTGATCTCAGAGCTAAACAAAGCCAAGTGTAATAGACAGTAGAGAGGAGAGATCCTTTTTGTCTCTCATCGTACATCAGGCATGCACATGACATGTAGGTTTAAGTACAAATCAGATGGCCAGAAGTCTTTGGCACTAAAACAAAGCACACACCAGGAAAAAAAAAAAAAAGATGCCAGCCAACCCTCTCTAGTATAAAACTTAAACAGTGTTCTGAAAGCCAGTGAATAGGAAAAGCTGCAATCCAGATGATCATGTGGGGATTCAATGAGCTAATTCTTTTATCATCAAGAGAGTCAGGTAATATCTCCATTAGTAGCAGAAGGTTTAAAAATTGGAGAGTAACAACACCAGGACAATTGCCTGATTTATGCTTTCTCAATCACCTGGGCTTATAGCCTACACTGGTAATGGACTCCATCCATCAAAAAATTATTCCATCTGGCATTCTGGTTTCTGAAGAAATCTGGACATCCTCATAGAGAATTGGCTAAATGATATAATGCGTGTGAAAGCCCTTAGCATAGTGCCTCAGTAAAAGGGGTTGAATCTGTTCTATTTTATGTTCAGAGATATGATGCTGCATTAGATACACAAGAGAAATAAAACATCAATTGTTTAATGCCATAATTAAGATTCTGAAATGCTGAGAAGTACAGCTCTGAGGATTGTAGGCATAGCACTTTCTCAAGGAGCCCTTCCAGACACCTCTGTTCCTGGGCATCTCTTCTCTTTCAGCCTCTAAGGCCCTTTGTAAGTAACAGCTTCAATCCCATGGAAATTCACCAGCTTTGTGCCCTTCTGCCCATTTTCCCCACTACAGTCTGAACATCAGGCAAGCATGTGCTTTCATTTTGGTGTCCTTAAAGTCCAAAACAGTGTCTGACACAGAATTAGCATTCAATAAATGTTTGTTGACTAAACAAGTAGAACTCAAAAATATTGTCATGCTGCTTTCAAAGTTGAAGAGATCACACCTTTCTGCTGGGCAGGCCTAAAAGCATTAGGATCCCTGACCAGAGATAGAAAACAATGCATAAAGACTACTGCCAACCAGTATATTGCCTTGTAATAACAATAGCTACCACTTGTGGGGTTTTTTTTGTTTTTTTTTTTAATTTCTAGGAGAGAGAGAGAGAGAGAGAGACAGTGCGAGCAGGGGAGGGTCAGAGAGAGAGGGAGTCACAGACTGAAACAGGCTACAGGCTCCGAGCTGGCAGTCAGCACAGAGCCCGACGTGGGGCTCGAACCCACAAACCGCGAGATCATGACCTAAGCGAAAGTCGGACGCTTAACCGACTAAGCCACCCAGGCGCCCCCACAATAGCTACCACTTGTATAGCACTTAATATACAGTGGGCATTGTTCTAAGTGCCCTAAACTGTATTTATCCATTTATCTTCACGGTAGTTCTAGGAGGTTCCAAACCATTTTTATCCCCATTTTATGGATGAAGACACTGAACTTGTCAACAGTTCCACAGCTAGAAATGATCGGAGCTGGAATCTGAACTCACAGGGTCTCACTCTAGAGACCACTACACTATATGATGTAACCTCTCTAAAAGATATGTGAGACGGGCTGCCCCCCAGACCTCCCCCAGGTAGATCACAGGTGACCCTGTCAGGTGACATGTCAAATAGACGGGGCAGACACCAGTGAGAAGAAACCATTTTCTCTATATTTCACCTGAAATGGCATCTCCACCGCCTACCTAGGGACATATCATGTAGGACAGAGAAGCAGGCACCTTATTTCAGCTGCCGTTAGCCTGGGAGGAAGATGCTGTGCAAAGCCTCACGAATGGTGCCGGTTTGGGGAAAATGAGGTCAGAACCTTTGCAGGCTTTCAGTGCGAATAGGAGAGAAGTTCCCTGCACAGCCTAGTGTCCTGAGGACAGGAGTGTAGAGAAGGAAAAAAAGAGGCACATCAGACCTGCACTCCATCCGAACCCCCTGTAGAGCCCTTAGTCCTTCTATTCATAGGTGAAATTGAATAGCAAACCACTAAGCAGACACAGGCATAACGTATTATTGGATAAACTGAGGCAAGATGGAAATAACATAGTCTGCATGCATTCTGCTGCTGAACTGGGACCCAGACTCCAGCTCTCTCACTGCTAGAGCCCCTTCTCAAACCCCTGGGCCCTCCTCTCTCCTCTTCCCTGCTCAATCAAGCTTGAACTGGCCTTTCACATGGATGTGAATAGGATTTTCAAAAGCTTTAGAGGAAAAGTGAAAAATATCTCTCTTTTTTCCAATTGGCTTATGAAAATATCTTCCTCTAATTGAACTTTCCCCTCTTGCTTATGCCTTTTGATGCCTGCATTTAATTGCCTTTAAACAGAAAGCTGCTGTGATCAGACTTCAGAGTTACATATGGATCTTTTGTGCTGAAACTGTTTTGCCATCTGCTTCTAAAGCTGCTTATAGGTTGATTTTGATAAGAGCAATGTAGGTCCCACTAGTCTTACTATAATTGGTTGTCTGCTTACATGACTGGGGAAAGAAAATTATTTATTGATTCCCTATTCAAAAAGAAAATCAACAAATGTGTTTCCCACAACCACATGATTCCATTCTGACCCCTCTGTCTTGCTGAGATTGCGCCCCACAGCCCACTCCTTCCCCTCTTTCTATCCACGGTTGCCCTTCTCTTTGTCTTTGTTCCTTCCTTCCTTCCTTCCTTCCTTCCTTCCTTCCTTCCTTCCTTTAGTAAATATTTAATTAAGTATTCCTCTGCTACCTTCAGGGAAGTATGCTAGGTGATGGGAATTGAGCTGGGAACAAGCAGAAACCACTGCTGTCCTCATGAAGTTTACATTCTAGAGGGGGAAATGAATGCTACATTACGAATGGCATGTACAGTCACGCAATTACCATAGTGATACATGATGGAGGAGTATAGCCTCTGTGAGCCCTTATAAGAGAAGGACCTGAGCCAGGCTGAGGGATGAGAGAAGCCTTTCTGAGCAAGTGGCATTTGAACTGAAGTCTGAAGGAAGAGTGATAGTATGACAAAGTGGCAAGACTCTTTCTGGAAATGGGAATGACCTATGAATGCCTGGAAGAGAAAGATGTGAGACATTTCTGAGAAACTCGAAACAGACTTATGCACGTGAGCCTAAAGGTAAAGAGAGGCCTGGGTAAAGAAAAGGATGGGAGAAAGACCGGCAGAGGAGGGATCAGGCACATTCAGGAATATAACCTTTGTCTTAAAAGTCAAGGAAAACTGATGTAGAGTTTTAAGGATAGGACTGTGAATGAATTGGAGGTAGGGCAGGCATGGGTAGACCTTTGCAGCAGCCCAAGGGACAGGGGGATAGTCCTGACTAGAGAGTACAGATAGAGAGAAAGGAATGGACTTGTACGTATCTATGTGCAAGGTGCAAGAGGCAGGTTTAGTGATGGATTGCCTTGACCACTTGGGTGTATGGAGCCGTTCACTAAAACAGGCAAAAATGAAGGAGGCACATGTATGGAGAGGAATGTAGAAAGTGTGGTTTGGAGATGTTGAGTCTTTAGTAACAAAAACATTTAAGTGAATATGCAGGTAGACATAGGAGTCTGGAGATCAGAGAAAATATCTGAGATGGAGAAAAAAATTGAGAAGTTTTGGTATGTTCACAGGACTTTGGAGGCAATGGGAGCATATTAAATGCCTAGGGAATTAACCAGTAGTGAATCATAGACCTAAATGTAAAACCTAAAACTATAAAAATTTCTAGAAGAAACCACAAGAGAAAATCTCTGCAAACTTGATAAGCAATGATTTTGTAGATAGCACACAAAAAGCATAAACTATAAAATAAAATATTGATCAATTGGATTGAGATTTATCAAAATTACTTGTTCTTCAAAGGAGTCCATTTAAAAAATATGAAACCAAGTCAGAAAATTGGAGAAAATGTTTGAGATTATACATATATGTCTTGTACCCAACCAATTAAGAAGTGGGCAAAATATTTTAATAGACACCATGCAAAAGATATAAAATGGCCATTAATCATGTAGAAAAAATACTCAACATCACTAGTCATCAGGAAAATTAGAATGACTAGAATTAGAAAGACTGATCATAGAGTTAGTAAGGATGAGAAGGAACTAGAACTCTCATATACTGCTAATGAAAATGTAAGGTGGTAAAACCACTTTGGAAAATAGTTTAGAAGTTTCTCTGAAAATTAGATTACAGACCTACCATACAACTCAGCTAATTCGCTCCTGGATATTTATCCTAGAGAATGAAAATATAGGTCTACACAAAGACTTGTGTGTTAAAATTCATAGCAGCTTGGGAAACCTGGGTGGCTTAGTCATTCAAGTGTCTGACTCTTGGTTTCAGCTCAGATCATGATCTCATGGTTCATGGGTTCAAGCCCCATGTTGGGCTCTGTGCTGACAGTGTGGAGCCTGCTAGGGATTCTCTCTCTCTCCCGCTCTCTCTGCCCCTGCCCCACTCACATTGTCTCTCTCAAAATAAATAAACTTTAAAGCTATGGTTCCCTGATGTGACACTTTAAACTGTATACTTTATTTTTTTAATGTTTATTTATTTATTTTGAGAGAGATTGTGGGAGAGGGGCAGAGAGAGTGGGAGAGAGAGAATCCCAAGCAGGCTCTGCACTCAGTGTGGAGTCCCACATCCCACATCCGATGAGCCAATATCAAGAGTCAGATGCTCAAACGACTAAGCCACCCAGGTGCCCCTAAATCGTACAATTTAAATGGAGGCCATTTATTGTACATAAATTATACTTCAATAAAGTTGACTATTAAAAAATGCCTAGAGAGGGAATGGAGTGGTAAGGCAAAAGACCTGGGAATAAAAGTAGGGGAAGGGAGGCAGTGAGGTGGGTGTACATGTGTAGACAGGTTGAGGAGCTTAACTGTGAAAGGGTTGGTAAGAGGTGGCAGCTGGAGGAATCAAGTCCACTTATTCATGTCCTACTTGTCCTCTGGTATGACTTTCATGGCTCAGATACTGCGAGGCGAGATGTGAACCCTGATTCATGAATTACCTCTCCCTCATGAAGGCTTCCCAGGAGACCCCAACCACTCTTTTCCCTTCTCTTCTCAACTCTGTAAAACTGTCTAGACTACAGAATAAACTCCAGGGTCCCATCTGATCAGATAATGCCTGTAGATTGCTAGACTCAATTCTTTGTTTCCTCAGTGTATCCATACCCAGTGCTATTTTTGTTTACAAATTGCTTCAGGTATTTCTGGTTTCCCCAGAGACTGTTCTTTAGCTACTAATTATTGAATTTTTTAAAAAATATTTATTTATTTTTGAGACAGAGAGAGACAGAGCATGAGCACGGGAGGGGCAGAGAGAGAGGGAAACACCGGATCCAAAATGTCAGCACAGAGCCCGATGCGGGGCTCAGACCCACGAACCATGAGATCATGACCTGAGCTTAAGTCAGACGCCCAACCGACTGAGCCACCCAGGCGCCCCTTATTACTGAATATTTGCCATAAGCTAGAAGCTTTCAAAATATTGTACATATTAAGTACTGTAACAACTTATGAAATAAGTGTCATTAACTTCAGCTTGCAGGGAAGAAAACAACTAAGGCTCAGGGAAAGTAAGCAAATAGAAATGGATATGAACATAGGTCTTTGTGAGTTCTGAGTTCTCAGTACTTTCTGAGTGCTAAAGTCTATTCATAAGCACTGTAGATATGGCCTCCTTCCAACTGGGACCATGTTTTATTCTTAATTTTGCATGCCTTTGCAACCAGTGTGGTGTTAAGCATATTGCAGATGCTAAACAAATATTGATTTATTCATTGATTCCCTCAATTAATATTTTAATGCTTCTTTAAAATGGCAGCCTCCTGTCACCAGGGTCTCTTAAGGGGCTTTAGGAATGTCAATTACTAGGTACATTTCAGCCTTGCTGGATCAGATTAAGAAATTAATTAAAAGGTCCCCAGATTTTTTGTCACTGCCTGAGTGGGAGAAGAGAAAGAGGGGGTCAGCTTCCTTCTCTCTGCTCATTCCAGCTAGCTTTTCACCCCCTTTCCCTTCAAGAGGAGCCCCAGCAATGTTAGGGAACTGAGGCCACTTCCACTGGCCACCTTGGCCTAGACCCCATGTAAGAGCTTCCATTACAGCCATGACCCCATAGGGAATCCCATAGGGAGTCATGGTTGAAGGCACTTCTTTGTTGGTCTTTCTTCTGATGGCAAAGTGACAGTGCCCAAATTTTAAATACAAACAGATAACAATTGCTAAACATAAAAACTACCTTTCAGTTGCCTTGCACATAAAGGCCCCTCTCTAGTTCTCCCCCTTTCTCCCTCTCCTTTTTAAAAAATCTCTCTTCAACCCTACCTTCTTTATTTCTGCCTCACTAATATCCCAGAAAGTCTGCAGTATAATTACTTACGTAAAAGGTTCTTTCAGCTGCAAAAAGTGTTCTGTTAAAAACATATTGGAATTAGGGGCGCCTGGGTGGCTTAGTTGGTTAAGCGTCCGACTTTCGCTTAGGTCGTGATCTCACGGTTCGTGGGTTCGAGCCCCGCGTCGGGCTCTGTGCTGACTGCCAGCTCAGAGCCTGGAGCCTGTTTCAGAGTCTGTGACTCCCTCTCTCTCTGACCCTCCCCTACTCATGCTGTCTCTCTCCTAGAAATAAATAAAACATTAAAAAAAATTAAAAAAAAAACATATTGGAATTAGACTCCAATTAGTGTCCTTGAGTTTTGCATAATGTGGTGTGAGTTACTTTTCTCTGAATCAGTGGAGGGTAAGAATTCATTCATGAATAATGTTTTCCAAAGATTCATGAGGATCCAGATGAGACATTTGCCTGGAAGGTAGAAAGGCTTTTCTCTTCCAGATTTCAGAATTTATATTTAATGAAAAGTATAAGAGTAGGAGGTACTGAAAAGGATTGTACAAGCAAGTACAGAAAGCTTTTGCTAATCTAATTCACTCTTAAAACAGCCTTCTCCATGGTTGAAGGAATCCCTGTTCTCCTTAAGCTCTTCTATCTTGGATACATTTTAAAAAAAAAAAAAAAAAAAGCTTCTTTTAATGTATCAGAGAAAACCTGGAATGTCTTAAAGATGTTTCAGTGAGAGATGAATCTTAAATCAGTAAGGCTGGAAAAGGTCAAAGCCAGAATTATTTAGATGTTGAATACCCCAGATTTGCTATAAGCTGCTTATCAACATTCACAAAAGTCAGTGTCCTTTTTCTGTAGAAGTTTTCATTACAAGGAAGCCTCCTGCACAAGAACATTGGCACTGTGGTGTGTTTGTGTGTGTGTGTATGTGTGTGTGTGTGTGTGTGAGAGAGAGAGAGAGAGAGAGAGAGAATCCTTCTTCCCTGACTGTTCAGATGGAGGGCCATACCTGCACATACTACTCACATCCCATTTCTTACCTTTTTTCCTTCCCATTAAAGTAAATATACCAGAGCACCTGTGTGGCTCAATCAGTTAAGCATCTGACTTCCACTCAAGTCATGATCTCACAGTCTGTGGGTTCAAGCCCTGCATCAGGCTCTGTGCTGACAGCTCAGAACCTAGAGCCTGCTTTGGATTCTGTATCTACCCCCCTCTCTCTCTCCCCTTCCCCCATTTGTGCTCTGTCTCTCAAAAATAAATAAACATTAAAAATAAATAAAGTAAATATATCTACTGAATCAGAATCACTAAGGGAGGATCCTGGGAATCTCTTTAATAACAAACACACTCCAGTTGATTCCTGTGACGGGGAAGTCTTGGGAAACAGGAATTAGAGGGTGTGAAGCAGAGCTCCTCACGATTTGTTTGTGCATATGAATCACAGGGGGATCTAGTTAAAATGCAGATGTTTTTTCAGTAGGCCAGGACTGGGTTTAAAATCTGCATTTGTAGAAAGGTCCCAGGTGATGCTGGGGCTGCTCCCACCACTCTGTGAAGCAAAGGTCTAAAGGCAGTGCACCCCAGTGTCCGCACGCTGATATTAATTGGGGCTGGAGGCAGAAACAATCAGAGAAGGACCTGTGCCCCTTCTGCTTTCCTGCCTTATCTGATGGTTGATGGTAGAAACAATTTTTGAGAAAACCAGCAAGACCTTCCAGGGTCACATTTGCTCAGTGCACTCACCAAGTTCTAGATCAGACCTTTGGTTCTGCAGGGTCAGACATGCTCAGGACTCTGCCTAACCACAGTTCCAGAAGACATATATAAGTCATATATGCTAATTTTCTTTTTCTTTTTTTACAAATAGTTTATTGTCAAGTTGGTTTCCATATAACACCCAGTGCTCATCCCCACAAGTGCCCTCCTCCATGTCCATCTCCCCCCTTCCCCCCCCCACCCATCAGTCCTCAGTTTGTTCTCAGCATTCAAGAGTCTCTCAAGGTTTGCCTCCCTCCCTCTCCCCCACTATTTCCCCACTTCTTCTCCCCCTTGGTCCTCCGTTTAGTTCCTCCTAATCCTCCTATATGTGCAATCTCATATATGCTAATTTTCAAACGTCCAGTAAAACATATAACGATTGGTGAGAATCTTATCTTTGTTCTCTGCCTGTAAGCAGGTCCACACGGGCAGCCAGAATATCACATGAAAACCAGCAGGTGGCTTGGTGAGCAGCTTGGTCCACCTTTCCTGCTCCTATTCTAAGAAGTCCTTTCTTCTCTTGAAGTGTTTGGGTTCAGATCATTCCTTCATCTTTCAAACATGAAACCCTCCTAAGTCCCAGGTGCCGTGCAGGGCACTGAGGTCACAGAAATGTTAGTGAAAATTGAGCCCTGTTTGGTGTCTGAAAGCCCCTCAGTCTCTTCCTTTATATATATATCTTACTTTTAGAAAATTTTAATAGCAGTGAAATACACATACAATTTACCATCTTAACTATTTTTTAAAGTTTATGTATTTTGAGAGAGAGAGAGAGAGAGGCACCAAGTGTGAGGCAGAGGAAGAGGGAGAGAGAATCTCAAGCAGTCTCGACACTGTCCATGCACAGCCCACACTCACAGACCCTGAGATCATGACTTGGGCTGAAGTTGAATGCTTAACCCACTGAGCCACTCAGGCACCCCATTAACTATTTTTAAGTGTACAGTTCAGTTGCATGAAGTGCATTTACATTATGGTACAACCATCACTACTATCCATCTCCAGAAGCTTTTCATCATCCAAAACTGAAACTCCATATCCATTAAGCAACTCCTCAAGTACATCCATGTATATGTGTTAGAATTTCCTTCCTTTTTAAGCCTAATATATTCTATTTTATGTATACATACCACATTTTGTTTATCCATTCTTCTGTTGATGGACATTTAAGTTGCTTCTGCATTTCAGCTCCTGTGAATAATGCTGCTATGACCATGGGTCTGCAAATATCTCTTTGAGACTTGCTTTCAGTTATTTTGGATACAGGCATACCTTGTTTCATTGCACCTCACAGATACATTGCATTTGTTTGAAAATGGAAGGTTTATGGCAACTCTGCATCAAACAAATCTATTGGCACCATTTTCCTGATGCCATTTGTTCACTTTGTGCCTCTGTGTCACACTGTGGTAATTCTCACAAAATTCAAACTTTTTCATAATTGTTATAGTTGTTATGGTGATCTGCGATCAGTGATTAGGACTTGATGAAAGCTCAGATGATGGCTAGCATTTTTTAGCAATAAAGTGTTTTTTAATTAAGGTACATACTTTTTTTAGACATGCTATTGTGCACTTACTGGACTACAGTAGAGTATAAACATAAGTTTTATTACAGTAGGAAATCAGAAGTTTCTTTGACTTGCTTTATTGCAATATTTGCTTTATTGCAGTGGTCTAGAATTGCTAGGTCATATGGCAATTCAATTTTAATTTTTTGAGGAACCGCCGTACTGCTTCTATAGTGGTTGCACCATTTTACATTCCCATCAACAGGGCACAAAGATTCCAATTTCTCTGTATCCTTGCCCTACAGCCGACTCTTGCTTGATGCAACTTTCTCAGCTATAAGTTGGGCCACTGCCCTAGTGTCTCACCTGAAACACTTTTGTTGTTCTCTGCCCCCTCCAAATCCTGCTCAACCTCTAAAGCCAAGTCAAATCATGTGTTTTCTGAAAAGTCTGATACCATTAGCCCTTGATGAACCCTCCTTCTCTGCACCTGAGACAATTCCTATTTTCCCTTGATAATGAGGGTTTGTTCTCAAATGGTCTCCTGTTACTCCAAGTAGGGTCATGGTCTATACTTTTTGGCTTTACCTAGCAGTACAAGCAATTGCTATTTGTTGTAGCTTATTTGATAGAATAATATAAAGAAAAGTAAGAAGTGTATAGTTTGAAAAGGGGTCAAATGCCCAAAATTTGATTTCCATTCTGAGAACTCTGTACATGAGGAAAAGATACTGAGTCTTATTGCCTCAGAACATTAACTCTGGTGAAGACTTACTAAGAGCCTATGCACCCACCTAGTGAGACATCCTTCCCCTAGGATGTCATCCTTCAAGGCCACTGTCACCTTGGAGATACCGACCCCAAAGATCATCAGGTGAGGAGAGATGCTTCTAGGGGAAGAACTGGCTCTGGGAAGTCTAACCACAAGATTGTAGCAAACCAGAATTCATTAGTCCAAGGGAGTTCGCTGTGGGAGTTCGTGTGGGTTTTATTACAATGTCTGCAACCACTTACATTACACAAGGGTTGAGTTTTCTTCCATATCTATTCACTTCATGGTGGATGTCAGTAAACAGTCCCAGTGGGGCTGCTGCTGGCTGCTGAACCAAACAAATGTTACTCTTTTCCCCAATTAATCTGCTCTCTTATGAATCTGAAATCTTCTCGACCTCTCATTGTGTTCTCTTTAGGGATGCTATAGTACCCCTTGGCTGCCTTATGTTATAGAAAGAGCTGAACAGTGTTGGAACTGACCTCTTAGAATGAGGATTTCTCTGCCATCACGTGAATGTTCTGACATGGCTACTGTCATCCCTGGTTGACCTGTACCCAGTTGTCCTTATGAAGTAATTCCCTAAAGGCCTCAGCCAACACAAACAGGGAGTCGGCAACAGAGGACCCCGTTACAATGTTCTTTCAAGTTCTTCCATTCAGAATGGCATTCCAGTCATGTCAGGAGTGCCTGACCCAAAACAGAGCTCCTCCCAAGCTCATCAGAACTGAAGAGAAACTGGAAGCTCTGGCAAGAAGGACACCTTTAGCACATTTATACAACTTCCAGCTGGTATTTGAAGTCCCTGACAAGTGGTTATCAGTCTATTTGAACTTTTATGACAAGGACTTCACTGCCCCTAAGTCCAGCCATCTCTAGACAGCACATTTGTTCTAGCGCTGTTGACAGTCCAAGGTTCTACTGAGAAAGAACTGGCATATATATAAACAGAGAGGGGAAGGCATCTGCCTGGCTCTGTGGTTCCAGCAACTCCCTGGACATAGTCCCCTTCCTGATAGTCCTGTGAGGCTATACTGAGGACTGTGTGATGAGGCCTGGGCACCCCAGATGTGTAGAAAATTGCCATCAGTGTATCCTACCCAGCAAGGAATTCATCAGCCTTCCCTCCCTGAGAACTGCAAAGCAGCCCTGCAGCTCCCAAGTTATGCACCATCAAGAGACCCCAAAGGTTTTAGAGTTACTCTCACTAGTTGGCTTCTCCTACCCTGATGCAACTACTAACCTCTCCCAGATGGGAACCATATTTTGCTTGATAATCCTAAGAGAGATAGACACCCAGAGTGTCAGCAGACCACAAGCAGCCTGGAGTCTCTGCCCTATTTCAGTTCCTTATCACCTCGTCTTGACCATTATAGTCAGTCACCTTGACTCATCTCTATGCTTCCAGACTCCTTTCCTCTGCTGTCCACCCAATTGTCAAAATGATCTCCTAAAGTACCAGCCCAACCATGTTATTCTGTTCAGCATCATTCCACAGCTTCCCATCTTCCATGGAATGAAACCCAATCTTGCTGCCAAGCCTTGGAGTGCTTCCAATTTCTCCATGTTCATTCACCTCTGGCTCCCTCCCCCACCCCATCTCAGGAAGTGCCCCCATCATCCAAGCATTACCCAAGGCCGCAATTCTTCCTTATCTTCTACTTCAACCTTCACCCCACATCCACTTAGAGATTAAGCTTCATCACTTCTGCCTCCAGTGGGTATATGTATACATACCCACCTACCCCTCTCTCCCACCATGCTGGTCAAAGCCATCACCATCTCTCACCTGAATCACAGCAGGATTCTTGCTCCCACATTTGCTCCTTTCTAATTCACTCCTTACATAGTAACTGGAGTAGGCTTTAAAGGTAGAAATCAAACTATGTCATTTCACTATAAAACATTAGAATGGCTTCTCATTGGTCTTAGAATGGAATCTTGGCCAAAAGCCCCGTATCATCTGACTTTGCCCACATATGACCCCCTCTCATACCATTCTCCCCTAAATCCCCATTTATTTGTCTCTCGCAGCCACTGGTCCTTTACATTTACTGCTCCCCTAGCATGGAACACCCTTTCCTTGGCTCTATACCATCATCTCTTGCTCATCTTTTAGGTCTCAGCTGAAACATGACCACCTCAGAAATGCTTGCTGCCACCTATTTTCTCCATCACAGCACTTTGTTTAGTTCCTTTTAGCACTACTTTCAATCTGTAATTAATGTATTTGGTTCCTTGTTTATTGTCTAACTCTCTTACTAAAAAGAAAGCTTCTGAGGGCAAGGACCTTCTTTCTCTCATTAAATCCACTGGATCAGTGGCACTGAATGCCTTTCATAACACTTGGTAGGTACTCCATAAATTTTGTCAATAGAATACTAAATGCATCTGGCCACTACTACTTATCCAGTATTTGTTCTCTGATACCCATCACCCCTACATCTGCATTCCAGCCACACTGACTGGTGTTCTCTAAAGATGTAGGCTGATTTACATCTCTGTACCTTTGACCCTAGCTCTAGGCTGGGATTCTAAAACCACTGTGTCTATCTAAGAAAATCCTCTCTTCTCCAAAGCCTTTTCTAGCCTCACCAAGCAGTTGGTCCCCCAGATCTCCATGTGCCACAGTATGCTACTCATGCTTCTGTTCTTGCTGTTGGCAATTTGGTTGTAATGATATATTTTCAAAATGATATCCTCTATAAACTGTGACATCCATAAGGATAGAGATCAGGTCTTCTCCATCTCTCCAATCTTCACCCACAATCAAGTATAGAAGAACCTAGAACATATTAGTGCTTAACAAACATTTGTTGAAAAGATGAATAAGTTAAGTGGAAAAGCAGTCCCTGCACCCTCCTATATTGTTGGTGGGAATGTAAACTGGTGCAGCCCCTCTGGAAAATGGTGTGGAGGTTCCTCAAAAAATTAAAAATAGAACTCCCCTATGACTCAGCAGTAGCACTGCTAGGAATTTACCCAAAGGATACAGGCGTGCTGATGCATAGGAGCACATGTACCCCAATGTTCATTGCAGCACTCTCAACAATAGCCAAAACATGGAAAGAGCCTAAGTGTCCATCAACTGATGAATGGATCAAGAAGATGTGGTTTATCCATACAATGGAATACTACATGGGAATGAGAAAGAATGAAATCTGGCCATTTGTAGCAACATGGATGGAACTTGAGGGTGTTATGCTGAGTGAAATAAGTCAGGCAGAGAAGGACAGATACCATATGTTTGCACGTATAGGAGGATTAGGAGGAACTTAACTGAGGACCATGGGGGAGGAGAAGGGGAAAAGTAGTTGGGGAGAGGGAGGGAGGCAAACCATGAGAGATTCTTGAATGCTGAGAACAAA